>NC_081297.1:68040364-68340364 GCF_030435805.1 Mustela lutreola | reverse complement strand
ATTTGTTGTGCTTTTATTTCAGATTCTATCCACATTATCTCATCATTGCCATGCAACTATATGTACCAAATAAGTTTTATTTAGGTTTTGAGAAAGTAGCTTTTTGTAACTAAAGAGCCAGTTAAGGAATGAAAACCCTGAGTAATGTGAACTTGTTTTGGAAAGCTATCTCTGAGCAGATGTTGGACATTAGGGACTGGGGGGCTAGGGACAAGTTGTCCTTCCTAGGACAGTTTTCAGGATTGTTGTTGGGCCTCCTCAGGGAAGACAGAGGAAAATAAAAATCATTAATTATTTAGCTATTTGGACCTTACCTCTTTCCAAGGATTTTGACCATGCTAGTGTTTTTAGAGAAAGGGAACATATTTGCTCTTTAGAAAAACTTCACATAATTTTGAAGGAATATAAACCTCTTGGTTTTTTGTGTTTTTTTTTTAAAGATTTTATTTATTTATTTGACAGACAGAGATCACAAGCAGGCAGACAGGCAGGCAGAGAGAGAGAGAGGAGGAAGCAGGCTCCCTGCAGAGCAGAGAGCCCGATGAGGGACTTGATCCCAGGACCCTGAGATCATGACCTGAGCCGAAGGCAGCGGCTTAACCCACTGAGCCACCCAGGCACCCCAAACCACTTGGTTTTTAAAGCTAAAAGACTTGGAATCTTCAAAAAATACAATAATGGGCATGTAAAAAGTGTATAAGGACAAAGCAGTTAGTTCAACAAACACTGAGTGCTTGTGCTAGGAAAGACTGTTTTTCTCTATTACTCAGACAGAACTCCTCTTTCTCACTCTTCTGATCACCAAGTGTGTGGGTTCTTCTCCCCACACCAAGCAGTTCTCTGGGACACCCGCTCGTTGCTCTACAACACTTAATTCTAACACTGTCTACCTGGGAAGAGTGTCAGATCCCACAGCAGAGGGGCTCAGTCCCAGAGGACTGCTCCCATTCTCTTGCAGATACCAGTCGCAAGTCATAGGTTACTCATAACTTCTATCTGACATGGCCGCAAATCAGGGGTTCCTACAACCTCCCCTCGAGGTCAGTTAATTTGCTAGTGTGGCACACAGAACTCAGGGAAGCACTTAACTGTTTACTACTTCCAGATGAAGAGATACAAAGGGCAAAGTCTGGGAGGGTCCCAAGGGCAGGGGCTCTGTCCTCATGGAGTGGGGTGCTTCACCCTCCTGGTATGGATATGTTCGCCAATCTGGAAGCTATTCAAACCCCCTATTCGGTTTTATGGAAGTTTCCTCATGTAGGCATAATCAATTATTAATTCAATTTCCAGCCCCTCTCCCTCTCTGGAGTCTGAGGGCAGGGATGAAAATTCTAGGCTTCTAATCATGGCTTGGTCTTTCTGGTGACCAGCCCCGACCCAGGACCTACCCAGAGTCACCTGATTGGAACAGAAATGCTCCTCATGCTCTTTCATTTAGGAATTTATAAAGGTTTTAGGAGCTCTGGATTAGGGACTGGGGGGGAGAAGCTAATATATATATTTTCTATTATCTTACAATGCTCCTTTATTTAATTACTCAACAAACCTTTTTTCTCTTTTATTCTTTAAATGGTATTATGCTGACTGCTGTAGAAATACCAAATAAGTGTGACATACTTCCTGCCCTCTGGTAGTTATTCTAAGACTCGGTAAACATCTGTTGAATGAATGAATTGCGATAAATAGTGGGCTATGGGACTTTAACGGGGAAAATAGAGTGGACCTATTAGGAAACGGTATACGGTATATGGAAGATGGAGTTTCTGCCATGGCTTTGGAGGACAAATGCAATTGAAGGGTCAAGGAGAGGCTCTTCAGGTACTTGGAACTCCAGGAGCAAAAGCATACTGGGAAACAGCATGGAGTCTAGTTTGGCAGGAAGGTAGGTCAAGGCATCAGCCTCCCACTTGAAAAATCAGCAAGGCACACAGTAGGACATAATAGCTCCTTGCCAACGATTTACTAAATCAAGAGTTAAGTCCTGGATGAAGGGCCTTCCAGGCTGGCCTTTGTCCTTCAGAGCCCAGTCTCTTATGACGTGGGGACAAACCCCTTGTTCTTCCTTGTCAATCACGGTAACAATTGGTAACAATTTTTCTTTATTTATTTAGAAAAAGTGACATTAAAAATGATATGTACTTAATTTAAAATTCAAACAATTCTTTAAAAAAAAGAAAAAAGAAAAAGGGGTGAGAAAAAAATACCCCACATTTCATCTCCCAGGAGATAAACATTGCTAACGTTCAATATCACTTCAGATCCTTTCCTTTGCGTATATAGATGGAGGGCTGTCTGGTGGGGAATGGTTTTGCAAAAATGGATTAGCATAATACATGCTAATTTTATAGAAATTATTAGATGTATTTCTACTTGATTTTAAAAAGAGAGAAAGAAACTGATAAGAATAAAGGAAATATAGAAAATTTAGGTAAATGTTTCATTAATTTTAGTTCCTTTAAAAAATAGATAATATATTCATGTGGTACACATTTCAAAAGCTACATGTTAGTGAAAAGCCATAAAAATTCTCCCGCCCACCCTAACTCCCATCTATCCAGTGTTCTTCCCCAGAGGTATCCATATTACCAATTTACTGTCCAGAGTTCAGTGTTTTTAAAATTTCTTGACCACAAAGATCCTATAGTTCCTAAAATTAAGGATAAAATTATTGTTAAAGATTTATGAAAGATTATTAAAAACCATACAATTTTGGAGCCATTATGTTTTAATAACTGTGTTTTAATTTTTTTATAATGGTACCCAATGCTGGGCACCTTACTAAGAAATTTACTTGGGTTATTTCATTTGCTACCCACAACAACATTATCATCTTCATCTTACTGGCAAGGGAACTGAGATAGTTCAATACTTTGTCAGAGACCAAAAGTAAGAATTGACAGAGCCCTGATTTAAACTCAGGTGGTCTAATTTCTGACATACCCACCACATACACTGCCTCCTTTTAATACCAAATAAAATACCGGTGCCTTTCCCCTGCATATCCACTCATTTCTTGTGTAGCTTGATTTCCTCTGTGTTAGTCTTTCCGAAGAAGGACTGGATCCGCTAAAGCCTCTCATGTTTGAGAATGTGTACCTGTTACCTTTATTCTCAAAAAACAAAACCTTTATTCTCAAACAACAAAACTGGTTATTCCTAAGTCACAGTTTCTTTCCTTCAGAATTTTGTAGACAGAGCTCTATTGTCATTGTTGATTGTAGTGGAGAAGTCTAGCCAGCCTAATTCTATTCTCTTGTAGGTGACTTGATTTTTTTCTACCTGGATTCCTTTAACTCTTCCTTTTAATCCCCCAAGGTCCTTAGTCTAATGAGGCTATGTATCTGTTTTAATAATCCTATATCAGTTCTTCCTGGAACATGGACTGCCTATTTCACATGCAAAATTACTTCTTCATTAGTTTCAGTGAAATTTTCTTTTAAAAATATTTGTTTTCTGTTTCATTTGTCTGGTTCTTTACTTCAGAGACACCAATTATCCTTGTATAGGATCATCACTAGCTCTGTTTCACATCTGTGACTTCCTCTCTAATTGTCAAAATCCTTTATCCTTTCTTTCTGAATGTGCAGTGATGTCACCAAGCCTTCCTCTCAGTTAGCACAGGAATTCTGTTCTCAATCTATTGGATCTTTACCTTTCATGTGTATTGGTTCTCTCATCGTGTTGTTTTGGTCCTCAAGTTGCATTCTTCGCTGTATCCCTTTTTACTTCTGCTGTTTTACCATATTTGTCTTCGACGTTTTATTATGTTTTCATCGAGTACAAAACACTGACAGTGAATTTTTTTCCATTTTTGAATCCCCTTTTCTTTCAGACTCGGTCCCTCACCTTTTATTCTTATCTGTCCTTGTCTGTTCTCCCCTCTAATAATTATTTTGTGCTGTAGTGTATTTGCATCACTGTCATATCCATTATTTTCCTCTCACTCATGCTCAACAGAAAAAGGTTGAGATATTATGGGTAAATTCTTCTTGATTTCCTTCTAGTATGTGGTGTTGTCCCCTCCGAGTTGCACGTAAGGAATGGTCCTCCTGCTGCATGAGGTGTGCATGGGTGTGCAGGAGGTGGGAATAGACATCACCTGGGGATGTGTGCAACCTTTGAGGGAAAATCAACGCATACCTATTGAATCACACACACACACACACACACACTACAAGGGTTTACTTTAATTACCAGAGAGGGTAAAATCTGCATTTACATTTAAAAAGGAAAATATTGTACTAACTGCAGCATAACCTCTACAGCTGTTTCTGGAAACATAATGATGTTTCTTTCATTCTTGTTCAGGAGATGGTATAATGTGATAGTTGAGAGCACAACCCACTAGATTCAAATCCTAGCTCTGCCGCTAACGAGCTGTGTTGCCATGCACAAGGTACTTCTGTTTCTAAGCCTCAGCTTCCAAACTAGAGATGATGAGGGAACCTATCCACAGAGTTGTTGTGAGTCAGAAGTAGATTTGTACATAGGAAGCCTTTAAACACAGTGCCTGGCATATGGTTATGGATGTAATAAATGCCAGCTATTATTATCATCCAAAAGAGTAGCAGTTTCCTCTTATTTTTCCTCCTGCTTTCAGAATTTGATCCAAAAACTTCATGAGTGAGGGCAATTAATGAGCGATCCACCTTCTGACACCACATCTTGGCTAAAAAAGTACTACAGATCTGAAAGTAAAAACATAGATTGCACACACATTGCTGGTGGAATATAAATGATACAGTCATTCTGAAAAGCAGTTTAACAGTTTCTTAAGAAACTAAACATGCAATTACCATTCAACCCATCAATCGTACTCTTGGGCATTTGTCCCAGAAGAGTGAGGATTTATGTTCATACAAAAACCTGTACACAATGTTCATAGCAGTTTTATTTGTAATAGCTAAAAACCGGAAACATAGAGATGATTTTTAGCAGGTTATATCTGAACAAACCATGGTACATACATACCATGGAATATCACTAAGCAATAAAAAGTATTGAGCTATTGATATCTGTGATAACTTGGAGGAATCTCCAGAGAATTATTCTGAGTCAAAAAAAAAAAAAAAAGCCAATCCCAAAATGTTAGATGCTGTATGATTCATTTATGTAACATTTATAAGAAGCAAAATTTTATAAATGGAGAAAAGATTAGTAATTCCTGGGCTTTAGGGATAGGGGTCTGGGGAAAGAGAGGTGGGTATGCTTGTAAAAGGACAACAAGAAGGATCCTTGTAGTGTTGGAACTATTCATTATCTTGACTGTTATGGTGGATATTTCAACCCACACAGGTGACAGAATTCTGTGGAACTTAATACACACACACACACACACACACACACACATGAGTGCAAGTAAAACTGGAGAAATCCAATATGAATAAGATAGGGAGATAGTATCAATGTCAGTATACTGGTTGGATATATATATTATTCTATAGTTTCATCAAATGTTACCACCAGTGGAAATTGTACAAGGGATCTCTCTCTCAACTATTACTTACAATTGCATGTGAATCTATAATTTTCTCAGTAAAAATTTCAATTAAAAAATGGAGGAAAATTTCCTTAATCTCCCCCTCTCTGCAGAAATAGAAGGAGAAGAGGAGGAAGAGGGAGAAGAGGTAGAGAAGAGAGAGGAGGAGGAGGAAGGGGGGGGCGCGGGGGGGAAGGAGAACTCTTTCTCTCCTTTTGGAGCCTCAGTAGACTTTCAAGCAGAAAATCCTTCTGTAACATCTTCTTGGGAGGGAAGAACTGTGAGAATATACTATATTCTTTGGTGCTAACAGCTGTCTGCAGTGGTAGGGACGGGTACCGGCAAGGAGGGTTCTGCTAGCCGAAGGGGAGTAGGATGGGAGAAGGAAAAGAAACTTGAAATGATTTTGAGCCAAGGAGTGATCCCGTGTGTCACAGAAAGAATAACCTTGGTAGAACTCTAGGGGCCTAGGGTACTACTTCATAGTGCAATTTTGGGGGTGCTAAACAGTTCACTCGGCTTAGTAACCAGCTCTTTCTGGCCTCAATGTTTGAAATTTGCATGTTAGACAACTCTTACATTAAGGTTTGGCTTATCCCATTTGCAGTGCATTTATGTTATCTGCGATGCTGATGTATCTCATTTGGGGCATCAGTTTACCTAGTTTATGTCTGTCCAACTAGATTAAGATTGTGGAGTAAAAGGATTTAAGAGATTATGAAGTTTGGTGGTAGAAGCGAGGCTCAGGAAGTGCCAAAACATATTGAGTTGCCTGTATGGGCATATGCCTTATGGGGGTCCTATGGTGGGATGCAAGAGTGGGGTTCTAAACTGTCTAGGAAGCCACTCGAGGGCACCAGAGGACTGTGGAGAACTCGGGAACTGATTTCTCAAGTCCTACATAACTTTGCCTATATTATTTCATTAAATCTCCCAACAACTTTCTGTGAGCTACATGTTGTGATCATTATTTTAAAGAGAAAAAAAGCTGAAGCTCAGAGAACTTAACTTGTCCAAAAGCACATCTTTAGAAAGTTGTAAAGCCAGGATATCATTGGAGAGCTTCTGAATACCAATCCAGGGCTCTCCCACTTTTCTACACCATCTTCTGCTGGGAATTTGACTTTGCCTGTATTTTACATTTAACTAAAAATTCATCTCATGTATGAATCAGTGCAGATCTACCCATTTTAAAAATTCTAAAGGTGAAAAACCAAACCCAGCTCTAGTTGTCATTCAGTATCTCTGATCTTCTTCTTAGCCAAGTTTCTGGAAAGAATGGCCTCCATACTTGGTCATCCTTCCTCACTTTGATTCACTCCTCACTCTCTTCCACTGGGCTCTATCCCCACCAGCCACTGAAGGTACTGGTGCTTGGGCCACCAAGAACCGTACATCAATGAGAGGAATTTCACTGGAACTTTCAACATCTTTCAACAAGGTAGGCCAACACTTTCTAACAATGGCTGCATTTTAGAATCACCCAGAAAGCATTGTTTTAAAAAGAATATCTAAGCCTCAGATATTTTCCCTGAGAATAATATCCCCTGAGATTGTGGTTTAATTGGCCTAGGGTAGAATTTCTTTATTAACACAGTGGGTAGTACTCAGGGGCTTTAGGTAGGATAATAACATAATTTGATTATGATGACTTGAACTAGGATTGCAGACTTGGAGATGAAGAGAAGTAGAAACGTTTGAGAATGGGTTCAATAGGATTCAGTAATTGATTGGATGGGGGAGAGGCAGGTGTCAAAAGTGATTCCTAGATTTCTGGCATATGTGATTGGTAGTTGGTGGGACCATTTAATAGGATACAGAACTCTGGAGAGGTAGCAGATAGGAGAGAGTGGCCAATGGGGATCGAGAGCTTGGTGTTGCCATGTTAAGTCAGGCATGTTTTTGCCTATACTCAAGGAGAGATTGAAGCATGCAGTTGAATATTCAGATCTGGAGGTCAGAAAGAAGTCAGAAGTTGTCAGCATTGTTAAAAATAAGACAACAGGCTCAAAATAGAACTGCTTATGCTAAGCACATCACCAAACTAAGATTTAACTTAATCATAGTTTCAGCTCTCCCAGAAATGGAATCATAAGCCAGTCCATCAGGAATTCCTGAACCGCACTAGTTAGGCAAGCTGTATGATAGACCTCTGCCATCCCCCAAAGGGAAGTAACCTTGCAACAAACAATCTGCTTTTTGTGTAGTGTAACGTCCGTGTTTCTTCTCTCTTCTGCCTATGAAAAGTCTTTCATTTTGTACAGCTTCCCAGAGTTCCTCTCTGTCTTCTAGATTAGAGGGTGCTAAACTCATGAATCATTGAATAAAGCCAATAAGGTCTTCAAAATTTATTTGAATTTATTTGAATAGATTGCATATAAGGTCATGGGTGGATGAAATCACAAATGTAGAGAATAGAGAGAAGAAAGAACAGGGAAAATCCTGTAGAGTTCTGTCATGCAGAGATCAGTAGAGAAGGTACAACCAGCAAAAGAAATCATGAAAAGAAGTGGCCAGTGAAGTACAAGGTAAACCGAGAGCATGGCCATGTAGAGTCCAAGAGAAGAGGAAATCAAGGAGGAGGAAATTGCCCATGCTGTTGTTCTCATCCTGCCTGACATTAGAATTAACCAGGGAGGCTCTTCCTTCTGCCTCCCTACACCTCAGCTACCTCCTGATTAATGCTCTTAGTTCCTAAAACCTTAGCTTAATTTAGTCCTTAGAGTCTTGGCTTAAAGGTCCTGCTCTTTCAGCCCCAACATAAAAAAAGTCCTCCGGTGTATACTCTCATACCGTCTGTACTCTCTTCTTGGCACTAAATAGGATTTGTAATAACAATTTTACTTGTGTGTTATTTGTTTAAAGATGGTTTAAAGTTTCATCTACCAGATTAAACTCTGTATGAAAGAGCAGGGTCTCTGTTATTTTGTTCACCTATTATTAGGGCTTTGCATGTATCTGGTATGTAGATGTGCTTAATAAATTCTTATTGGGGAAACAAGTTTTGTTTGTTGTTGTTGTTGTTGTTACTTTTACCAGACCATCTACGTTATTATAAAATTTTAGTGATGCTAGACAGAATTTTAATCTAGAAATCTTCAATTTTAATAATTGAGAAGTTTTTAAACTGATTGGTGTTTCGGGATCTGCCTTCCCTTCCTTTCCCTTCCCTTCTGTTCTCTTTCCTTTCCTTCCTTCCTTCCTTCCTTCCTTGACAAGCCAGCTGACATCTCTGTTCCTTTGGAGGTTGGAGAGACAGTCTCAGGGGCCCTTGGCTGGGGGTCTGCTCCCACTTCAACATCACTGGCTTCCGTTGTGCAGATGATGCTACTACGATGGGGAGTAGTTCTGGTTCCTATGGGTCATGGGCCAGATGCTGTTGAGAGTGACCTGGGAGCTCTTGCTGATAGCGATCCCCAAGTAGGATGTGCCCAGGTTTCCCGGCTGGATCTCCCCTTTATGACCATCAGGGACCCCTTTGCCCTGGTGGCTCCTCACGGACCGTCTGGCAGTGAGTCCCACCCATTAACAGCAGGAGGTGGGGGACATCAGATTGCTGTGTGTGGTGCTATGTAGCTGCCTGCTCCTCTTGAAGAGCTGTTACAGATACCCGACATGGAGGCAGCTCCTCTTGCTGAGGCTGCGGGAGCTGGAAAGAGGAGGGCTTCTTCTTTAGAGAAGACAAAAAGTATGTTTACAGTTAACACTCCATTGAGTGCATAATTTGGGAGAATAGGAAATATAAACAAAAGAGTTGACATATTCCACTGTTTGCATATTTGACATACTTTTTCTCTTTCTTTGGATAGTTTATTAGTAGTTAATTATAAAGAGAAGTTCTATTGTTTTCATTTCCATTGCATGCTGTACTCTCTGAATACTTCCAACACCAGCCCAACGAGTCTGGGGTTTTCTTAAATTGCTGGGTGTCCTGCAGTTTGACTCAATTCTGACATTACCTATCTGGAAATATCATCATATCCCACAGGTTAAAGGCTGTCTCACAAGACTGCTTCCTCCACCCCTCGCCCCCACTGCCCACTCCCACTTTCTAAGTCCAGGCTGTTACCTGTGGTTCTGGCTAACCAAGTATAAATTGACACCTTCCTTAAGTCCAATTAATTTGCTAGCACAGGGGCACCTGGGTGGCTCAGTATGTTAAAGCCTCTGCCTTCAGCTTAGGTCATGATCCCGGGGTCCTGGGATAGAGCCCTATATCGGGCTCTCTGCTCAGTGGGGAGCCTGCTTGCTCTTCTCTCTCTCTGCCTGCCTCTCTGCCTACTTGTGATCTCTGTCTGTCAAATAAATAAATAAATAAATAAATAAATAAATAAATAAATAAAATCTTAAAAAAAATTTGCTAGCACAGCTCACAGAACTCAGAAAGGAAGTTTACTTATTAGATTACTGGTTTACTACAAAGGATAGTAAAGGTACCAGTGAACACTCAGATGAAGAGACACATAAGACAAGGTCTGTACGGATCCTGAACCCAGCAGCTCCTGCCTCCATGGAGTTGGGTCATCCTACCCTCTCAGCACGTGGATGTGTTCTACTTCACCAACCCAGAAGCCCTTCAACCTCCATTTTTTTTTTTTTCTGGAGTCTTCAGTACAGAAGCATGATTTATGAAATAATTGGACACTGATGATTGACCTCAATTTCAAGTCCCTGTCCCTCCCTGGAGGTCAGAAGTTGGGGGAGTGGGGCTGAAATTTCCAGCCCTCTAACCACGTAGCTGGTACCACCAGCAACCAGCCCACTCCCCCCCTTCGCCCCGTCCTAGGACCTTTCCAAAGTTGTGGTTGAAAGGGGCTTATAAAAGGATAACAAAAACACCCATTCCACCTTTATCCCTGTGAAGCTATTTCAGGAACTGAGGACGGAAAGACTAAACATTATAACAAAAGGTATTCCCTTCGCTGGGTTTGGGGAGCTGTAAGCCAGGAATCATGGATGAATACCAAAGTATACAAATCCCCAACTTATTTAAATTTTTGAACTTTGATCTTTCTCTGGGCAGGCAATATGCAGTGTGATTCCCTTTCATGATGCTGGGCAGTGACAGCAAGCCTCAGCTCCCAGTCACAAGCATATAATTACAAATAAACAACTGACACACTAACATCCACTCCGTGCCCATACAACCATTCTGTTTTTCACTTTCAGTACAGTCAACAATAAATTATATGAGATATTCAGCACTTTATTATAAAATATATTTGGTGTTAGGTGACGTTGCCCATCTATTGGCTAATGTAAGTGTTCTGAGCACATTTAGGATAGTCTAAGCTAAGCTAGGGTGTTTGGGTTAGGTGTATTAAATGCATTTTAGACCTAATGGAACTTTTTTTTCCTTTAACTTCATGGTACTTTCAATTTAACAATGGTTTTGTTAGGATGGAACCCCATCATAAGTCAAGGAAGATCCATTTTTTTTTTTAGATTTTTTTTTTTTAATTTATTTGTCAGAGACAGAGGGAGAGAGAGTGAGTGAGTACAGGCAGACAGAGAGGCAGGCAGAGGCAGAGGGAGAAGCAGGCTCCCTGCCTAGCAAGGAGCCCGATGTGGGACTCGATCCCAGGACCCTTGGATCATGACCTGAGCTGAAGGCAGCTGCTTAACCAACTGAACCACCCAGGCATCCCCCATATTTATTTTTTATGATAAATCACAATATCACAAAATGAGGTCTGGAGATTTAACATCGATTTCCAAGAGCATCATTTCATTAGTGTAGAGTCAGAGTTCGAGGATTTAAGGGACATTTACTGTGCTTTGCAAGGCTTTAGGTGCTTCCCATGTCATATTTGGTTTATTCTTTTCAACATTTATGGGAGATAAACATCATTATCCCCATTTTACAGATAAAACTGAGGATCAAAGGATTACCTAACTAGCTAAGGGTGTGAGATAGCACGAAGGATCAGATAATCAAATCAGACTCACAGGATCACATATCTCACACAGTAGCAAGACATTCTAATGGTTTCAAGGATACAAATAACCTTAAGGCAGTGATGAAGCAGGGAGAAGTCTGAGACCCACCAACACAGCTCCCAGGTCACTTCTTCCTCCACTGAGACTAGTTTTGTTTCTAATTAATGAACAGGATCTCTATGTGCACCGTCACATCACTTACACAGAAGAGAGCTGTTTCTTTCATGAAACATCTCCATTTTATACTCTAATAGTTAAATAGATCACATGACATTTTTTAGGGAGGGACATTATAAATATCCATAAGCAGATTTGATTCCCATAGTAACCATTCCTAGACAGATCAGATTCATCCTGACCAAAGCATTCCATAGATAAACAGTACTAGTGTGTTTGACTGAGGTCTGTGGTCACATGCCTATAAGGAAATTGGTCCACATTATCATCCTTCTTTCCTTCCCAGGGGCATTTCCTCAGTGAAGGGAGAGAGTGTGTCACAGGCCTGCAGCTGATCACCTTGCCAAGGTGGCAGCCCCGGTGAACATCAGAGCTAACGTTCAAATCCAGCTCTGTTCCTTGCAAGTCCATTCTGCTCAATACACCATACTCTCTAGGAGGACCTAGCTAGGAGACTTCACAAGTATTAATACTTCTTAATGTGTCTCAACCTTTAATTTTCATGGTTGTTGCCATTAACATCTCTCAAACTGCCCTGAATAGTCTTTCATAGGGTTGTTTCTGCTGCTACTACTGATAGCCGAACAGTCTGATTTGTAAAAGAAGGAAGAAAGAAGGCAATCAATCAATCAATCAATCAACCAAATGATGCAGAGAAGGAGGCAAAGGTGATTCAACTAATAACATTTCATTTGAACCGGGTGTTGAGTGGGTGATTCTTCTTTAAGACAGCTGGATAAGAGGTATTTGTAGTCACCTTATTAGTTTCAATAGATGATAAAGTCGCTGGTTATTTATTTATTTATTTATTTATTTATTAATAAAAGTAGGATAATAGTCTTTGGCATTTAATTTTCAGGCTATAACAGAAACTCGGGATACTTCATAGATAGTGATAGGTTATAGCTGGTTAGTACCAGTTTGTGAAAGCCCATTGTGAGCAGTGATGTCATTCACATTGGTGACTTGACATGGGCCGTGATAGCAATATTCACACTACAGAAATGATCAAGTACTACAAACCAGGACTTTTCTCCCCCAGAAAGCTCATTGTTGAATGTTTACCACCAGGCACATCAATATTCATAGACAGATATTCATACACTTTCCCATTCTTGTATTCAGCATTAATCTGTTACCAGAATTAGAAAGTCGAGTGGAGAATCAAAATATTAACTATAATAGGTAATTGGAGTTTAAATGTACTGGATTTTCTGGGAGGGACAATAAATAACATCCATTTCTTTCCCTCCTGAGTTTGGAATCGATGGAAAGATAAAGATCAGTATCTCCATTGACTTATTAATAACCTAATTGGAGGTCACAGCATAGCTGTGTGCTCAAGTGGGCTTCCTAATTCCTTGCCCCTAAACTGGGTTCACCCATCCTGTTCCTGTTTCATCACAGACTATGAGGCCCCCCTCCCCTTCCTGCATGTTTGAGCTGAGTCTGTGTTTGTGCCAAGGTCAGGGGATTCAGAGTGACACAGGGACTGAGAAAAAGAGACAGAGGCTTTGCCTGTACACTCAGCTCCTGCTTCCCGAGTGTCCAGTCACGCTCATTGTGTGGGTCACGTCTCTTCCTTTGGGTGGGGACAACAAGAGGGATGGAAGAGAGGCAGGAAGCTCCTGCTGTATGATCCAAGGTAGGAACTTGAGTTGTGGAAGAGAGTGATTTGTCCTACAATATATTTCATGTTAATCCCCTTTCTTACCACTTAGTAGAATTGATCAGACAGCAGACATTTTGCTCTGTAATGCTGTTGAATTGAACAATTGAGGTGAAAGTGTGGGGAAGTTTTCAAATCTTTCTGTAGGAAGTGTTGGTGATGGTGGTGTATTTTACCTACAGAGGCACCTAAAAATATATGCTAGGCAGTTTTGATTTCTCTTTATCCTTTTTTTAAAAAATCTGTGAGCAAAAGAGCACCTGGCTGGCTCAGTTGGTGGAGTATATAACTCCTGATCTCCGGGTGGTAAGATCGAGGGCCACGTTGGGTGTAGAGACTATTTAAAAATAAAATCTTAGGAAAAAAAAAGTTAACAAAGATTCTCACTTCTGTCCACCAATGCTAAAATATCAGACACCTTTGAACATTTTCCTCAAGCAACCACTTAATTCATTGAAAAAGAGATAATCAGATGAAGGATTTATTTAAGTGACTTATTGTTGAGCTGAATTGCCTAGCTGCTTAAAAGAATTGACATCAGTTCTTTCGGGATTGTTAATCCAGTGGCCCTGTGTATACAGACAGCCTCTTTTTCTCTGTCAAACCACAACATAATAAAGTTTTGTCTACATTTCCAGTTTTGTGTGGGAATGTTTAAAAGAATGCACAATCCTTTTTTTTTTTTTTTTTTTAAGTATGATACATTATCCTTTGTGCTGAGCATTGTATTTTCTTTTGGGGGGTCGAAGATAATTTCAGGTTTTTGTGTGTCTCCTGGCTTTTCCTTATGGTCCAATGAGGTCAAATTACCAAACGGATGATCTTTATATTCGATTTGTCTAACAAACATGTCCTTTGAAGGGGGGTTGTTTAAACCAAGGAACATGTACTATTTGAAAGGCTGATTAGATTATGTTAAAATCCAACCTAGGTTGGTGATGACTGTGGACATCTGCAGACTCTTCTCATCCACAGGAAATGAGGTGGTCCTGTCTCAGCGCCACAGGGCCTCAGAGCTGGTACCAAGTGGCACCATTGTTGGCAGGCCCAGCAGGAGGCCAGGGACAGGGTAGTCATCACTGGGCTCCATCCCTGCGCCCGGGTGAGGAAACACTGGTACACCATTGTAAGGAGGCTTGTTGTCCTGCACATGTGGTCCCCAAGTGAACGGTACCAGGGCACCTCAGCTCTGGCGTGAACTGCTTGCCCTGTTCACACACACTCAAGCCCACACATCACTCAGGAGAATCAATGCATTTTGTCTTTCATTGGTTTGATGTTCTTCATTTTAGGGAATGTCTCATTTCCCAAGTCCCACTGAAAAAGTATCATATTGATTATAATTTTGACAGAGATTATTATTAATAATGTTATTTTGCTATAACAGTCCTATTATAGAAAGTCCCTTTTTGGGATGTTTATTGGAAACAATAGACTCTGGTTGGCATATTAACTTGCATTGAATTTATATGTCATCACCTGGTCAAAAATCATAGATGCCTCTTTACGTCCTCATGCTCCTTCCCATCCAGAGACCTCGAGCACCGTTGCTCTTAAACTTAATCCTACTTGGGTTCTCTGTTTTCTTTACTTCAAAGGGAAAAATATAATTTGTAGGAAGAGCTCTGATTATATGTATGAAACAATGACATTTCACAGATGATAAAAGATGAATAGACTATTAAACCCCACACTCTGGTGAGGTTGTGCTTAGAGTTCCAGCTGATACTGTTGTGATCCTCTATTACATGCTAACTAAGTAAGATAACATTGTCATTTTATGAAGAAATTCTTAAATGGTTATTATTAAAGATAGATTACTGGCAGTTACTTAAATGATTGAAATTCTTATAATTTTGTAGACCTAGAGGCATCATTTTGAATTCTCCTTTTTCCCTTATTCAACAAATATTATATGGACACTGGCCCTATGCCCAGGATCACACTAAGTATCAGGAGCACACAAAGGTACTTAAGGCCCAAGAGACTTGGCTTTGTCTCCTCCGTTATGGTAGCTCATAGTCTAAATGTGAAGATAAGTAAAGGAATTCTGATACCAAATTGTAAGGGTAATAATAAGAGCAGAGTAGTCATCCTAGCTGGGTTGAAATTGAGGTTTGGCTACATTTAAAGTATGAAACAAACCAACATTTTTTTTCCTTAAGAATCTGCTCTATCCACACAAAAGAGTAGAAAAGAACTTGGAAATGTGTTTAAAATTGAATGTAGGTATCTATTTTTTATTAACATACAATGTATTATCTGCTTCAGGGGTACAGGTCTGTGAATCATCAGGTTTACACACTTCACAGCACTCACCATAGCACATACCCTCCCCACTGTCCATCACCAAGCCACCCTATCTCTTCCCTTCTTATGCCCCAGCAACCCTAAGTTTGTTTCCTGAGATTAAGAGTGTCTAATGGTTTGTCTCCCTTCCCGGTCCCATCTTGTTTCATTTTTTTCCTTCCCTAAGACCCACAATGCCTCACCCTGCCTCTCAAATTCCTCATATGAGCGATCATATGATAATTGTCTTTCTCTGATTGACTTATGATGCTTAGCATAATGCCCTCCAGTTCCATCCACATCATTGCAAATGGCAAGATTTCCATTTTGATGGCTGCATAGTATTCCATTATATATATATAGTGAAGATGTCTAGCTAGCATCAGTAGTTAAGGCAATGAGCAGTAATCTGAATTTTAGTAGGAACTGTGCTGAGCATAGAGTGACTGAGGCCGGTGACACTGAATGACTTGGAATGCCAGAGCTAGCAGACAGCCATATACCATAACATGCCTTCTCCATGGTATCTCTCTAACAAGTTTTGTACCTTTAGAGATTGTCTAAGATCCTTAACAATTATTGCATGAAATTGTGTCATAGAGACCAATGCAAATGGTAGCCAAGACTAAATTCTTAAGTGTATTGGCTCCTTGGGAATTTGCTTAGGGTCCCAGAGAACCTCATGATGGAGTTCCTTTATGAACTGGTGGGGGCTTAGCACAATCAAGATTCAGTATGGATATTAACGAATCCTCTATTCACAATCTGGGAAGTACTCTTAATTTAGTCATAAATCTGGTGGGCAGTCCCAGCCATGTCCAGCCTTCCAGACATCCCTGCCAAGGCACCAGACATTCAAAAGAACCATCTTGGATCCTCCAAACCTACTCTCCGCCAGCTGACTACTGAGTGGCCTCCTTCAACACCATAAAAACAGAAAAATCACCCCAAATCACTCAAAAATACTGCTTTTCCATCACTTCTCAGTTATTATGGCTCATATAATTTAAAAATCCCACCTTAAGTTTTCAAGTAGGAACTATGTAAGTGGAAAAATTTCTCCTTCAAATCTGTTCAAACCCATCAAATCATGATATAACTATCTCGTTATTATTTTGAGCCACCATGTTTGAAGGTAGTTTGTGCCCCAGTGATAGATAAGTGGAACAGTGTCCCCAAGAGCTGCATTTAGGGAAGCCTCTTCTGCCCTGAAATTATGTGTTCTTATTTTTGAAATTGCATATTGTACCATATTGAATGTATGGGGTTAACGGAAGTCAAAGCAGTCTTGCCAGTACTCTGTTTCAGTTACCTTATGGTTTAAATTGGCTTTTATTGGCTGGTTTGGGGACCTCGTCATCAGTGTCACCAATTAGGAGTCCTGTGTGACTCCTGAGTACCCAACACCTAACTAATAAATGAATTGCTGGAGTTTTAACTGTTTGCTGCCTGAGAACTGTTTCCAAGGAAAGCAGCTGCTGCTCTGGGAAGAAGGGCAGCTGCACAGGTCAATGGTGTCTGCAAAATGAGTGAGCACAGCTGCGGAAGGGCATCAGGGCAGGCTCCAGTGACCTCTGCAGTACTCACCTTCTCGCTCGACTTCACGGTGGGGTGGGGGGTTGGGGTGCAGCCTCACCCGAAATCCCTAGTGTGTTCAGTCACATTTGCTTGCATCTCTTCCATGGTGTCTGCCACACCCTGCACACTCACTCTTGAATTGCACTTATTCCTACGTATTTATTTTCCTCTCCTCTACTAAACTGTAAGCTCCCAAGAGTGGGTGTGTTGCTGCTCTAATTTGCTGTCTTTGGACAGTGCATGCTGCCTTATGAGACAAATAAACATTTGTTGACTGACTGAATGGATGTTTCTCTCCTAAAGTGACTGCAGTGGTTAATGGATAATGTTCTAGCTTTAAACGGCCAGCGTGTGGGCCTTCTCCTCTCTTTTCTCTTCATGATTTAGCATCATAGAATATCAGAGCTGGCTGGGAATTTAGAGAACATAGACAGCTGGAGGAACTGAGAACAGGGCCTGCTGAGTGAGTGTGAGAGCTGGGACTCGAGCCCAGGTCTCCTGACTCGGTGCCAGAGCTGCTTCCACCAGACTCAGCAACCTCTTCCTCTCACTGATTTACCTGCTCTCTCCAGCCCGACAGTGGTGACAATATGCCATCAATTAACTGCTCAGTGGAGTCCCTAGCCAGTTCTGCATCTCTGACCATTGTCTGAAGTCCCTCAACTTCACTTTTCCATCTCATCGTGTTTGCATTTAACAGTTCATTTTTCAAATAGGAACTTTATGTAGGACAGTCTCCTTCAAATGAGTTGTTTTCCTAATGCTCTCAGACCCATATCATGTACATTCATTGATTCAGTGGGTAATCATCGCATGTTTATCATTAGTATTGCAACAGATGGCTCTAGGAGGTTTCTTCTCTCATGTTATTATTCACTTTTAAAATTTACTCAACAGAATCATTTGCTTTCATTTCTTTCTCAAAATATTTACCATTGTGTTAGATGCGCTTTTCATTCATTCATTCATTCATTCATTCATTCAGCAAATACTTGTGGGGGCCTCTGTGCACAACATTGAAAGAACTAGAGGCAGAGCGTTGAATGGGACAGGTGTGGTTCTTGTCTTCACAGAGATCACAGTGTAGCTTTCTCCTGGCTATCTTGGTTCTGCTCTTCTCTAACTCACCCTGAAATCCCCTGGAGGAAGGGGAAAGAAAGCACATTTTCCATCCATCGCAGTCTTTCTTTCATTCCAGGACTCACCCCTTCTGCTCAAAGTCAGTCTTCTCTCTTCTCCCCCCATCCCCAACCCCTTGGACCCTGCTACTCATATGCAGTGCTTATTCATATCTCTGTGTTACCATGCAAGGCTCCTCCCAAACTCTGGAATGTCCTCACCACCCTCTTCCATCAGAAAGACACCATTTCATCCTTCAAGGTCTAGGCCACATGTTCCTTCCTCACAATACTTTCTAGCCCTCAGCCACAGCAACTTCTTTGTAAGTGTGCAGTCATACCCAGGTTCTTACTTATGGGTTAAAAATCATCTAGAATATATATGAATGCAACTCAAATTAAAATATCAAGATTAGAATACTAATATAAAAAAAAACTCAGAAAAGATTTTTATTTTTTAAAAAAATAATATATGCACATGTTAAAAATTCAGTTCTGTGAAGTCCCAACTTACTCCCTTCCACAGAGGAAAGTATGGTTATAAGTCTGTTGCAATGTTTTCCAAATGTGTGGTCTATGCATATAGGAATAGGAATCCTAAAACTTTTGTGGGGGGAACTGGACAGAATGATTTTAAGTTCATTTGGCAAACTAAAAACCAATGGAGACACAAGTAAACTATGTGTAAGAGTAGTGAAAGATGATGTAGGGGAAGAAAAAATTTTCCTCAGCCCTCTTAGGGTCCCTGACTGAGCCTGAAAATTAAACTGGCAAAGACAGATTTACTGGAGAAAAACATGCAAATTTATTGAATGTCAGTTTCATGTGACCCAAGAGCCTTCATAAGAAAATGAAGACTGGAAGAAACAGACCTGAGTATTTTTATGCTAGTAAGTGTACTGAAGATCGGACAGGTGTAAAGAAATATGATAAGTCAAAGAGTATGACTTAAGTGTGGAAAACTAAGGGAGACAGCAATACCTGTTTGTCAGGATTCTTCTCAGCATCCCCTTGTCTTCAGAGATAAGGATGCTCCTTTCTTTTGAATATAGGCAGGACACCTCTCAGGTGAGAGTTTCAGGGGAAAAGGGCACAGGAAATGTCAGAGTGACCTTGCTTCTGCTGTTTTCTCAAAAATTTTCAGCTCAAAAATATTTAATATGTCAAGATGCCAGTTTGGGGGGTAGTGTGTCCTGAACCTCATCAATGACATGCTTCACCAGTTATAATAATCATAGCTAATATTTACCAATTACCCTGCACCAGACACTGTTCTGAACACTTGACATATACATTGGTCGTTTAATCCTCACAACTCCATGAGTTAGATACTATTATTATCACCCTTTTATAGAGGAAGATATTGAAGTAACTTACCCAAGATCACAAAGCTGGTGGAGTCTGATCTCAATCTAGTCCTTTGGTTTCAGAAGGCCACATCCTACCACAGTGCCACCCTGTTCAAGATTATTAAGCTAGTCATAAAAAGTACGACAATAAAAAGTATGATATTGACATAGGAATAGATAAATAGATCACTGGAATAGAACAGAGAGTCCAGAAATAGATTCATGGTAGAGATGATGTTCCAATTGAGTGTTAAATGGTGGGAGATTTAATAAATGATGCCAGCATAGTGTGCTATGCCTTTAGATATACCTTTAATATCTATTAAGATTTAAAGTCCACAGAGTCTTTGACTTGGCAAATATATATTCAGAAACCCATCCCTTACAAATAAATACACACAAAAGTTAGGACACACAAAACGGTGGTGTTCATAAAAGCACTGTTTGTATTGGGAGGGGAAAAAAGAGACTGAGAAGAAATGAAACTGAATGTCGAACAAACAGGGAAATGACTGAATAAATTCCACATTATGCAAGAGTATGCAGGCATTTTAAAAACATATCAGATCTATATTCATTGACCAGGAGAGATATCCTTGGATAGATTGTTGGATAATTTTTTTTTTAAGTTGAACAATATGGGGTGCCTGGCTGTCTCAGTCGGTAGAGCATGTGACTCTTGATCTCGAAGTTGTGAGTTCAAGCCCCATGTTGGGCAAGAAGTCTACTTAAAAAAATAAAGTTGGGCACCTGGGTGGCTCGGATGGTTAAGCATTTGCCTTCAGTTCAGGTCGTGATCCCTGTGGAGCCTGCTTCTCCCTCTGCCTCTCTCTCTCTTTCTCTCTCCGTCTCTCATGAATAAATAAATAAAATCTTTAAAAAAAAATGGAGTTGAACAATTATGTTGTAGCCTGTTTCCATATTTACCAAAGTAAACCAAACTGAAAGCAAGCATGTGGCTTGTGTTTGGTGGAGAAAGTGTGGAAGGAATCACTCAAGCTGTTAACTCTATTACCTCAGGAAGTAAGAATGGAGGAATGGGGATAGGAAGATAATAAATGCTTTGGACGTTTTGTTTAAATACTTTTGATTGTTTAGTTTGCTGTAAGGACATACCACTTTTGTAAGCTGAGAAAACCTGTGTTTTGAGCACTCCAATCCTGGTGTATTTTCCACCTTTCTTTCATAATGCTTTGGAATGCCACTCATATTCTGTCAATATTTCTTCTTCCCCACCAAAGACAAATATTTTAATCTCTATAGCCCCAGCTCAAGAATTATCCCATTATGAAGCTTTTTCACTTGTTCCCCAAGTGGACTTTCTTTGCACCCCTGTGTCTGTTACTGTTACTTTAGCAGCTAGCACTGTTAACTCTTATTTGTTTCCTTGTCTATTTGCCCTTTGCTAGAAAGTAAACCTTCTAAGAGTGGAAACTGTGTTTTATTTACTTAGTATCCTCTGTGTCTGGCACAGAGTCAGAGCTTAATAAGTGTTTGTTTAGTGAAGAGGCTAGGTCTTTGAAGGAAAGACCTTGTCTGGTATAGTTCATGAGCCTATTTATGGCTCTATTTAAAAATACCATTGTTCCAGGCAGCAACCTTTAAAAAACTTGATGATTAAGGAAATAATAGGCCCTCTTTTGCTGAACCTTAGTGAAAAAAAAAAAAAATCCCTAGGATGGTTATATTTAAGTTAGCCTTGAGAGGTTAAGCCCTCATATCAAATATTTACATTTGTAATAAAAATAGATTTCCCCCCCAACCCAGTTCTGCATTCACTCTTCTGCTTACCAAATGCATGCAGACATCATGGAGAGACCTAAGAGGCAGTAAACCTTTCAAGGTTTACTTCTGGTTTTATTTTCCCCAATGAAAAATATTGTTTAAAAAAATTGTGATGAAGGTAATACCTCATTATTTTTAAAAAGAATATATACAGGGGCACTTGGGTGGTTCAGTTGGTTAAGCATCTGGCTCTTGATCTCAGTTCATGTCTTGATTTCCAGGTCAAGAGTTCAGGCTCCACATTGGATTCTGCATTGGTCTACACATTGGGCTCCATCCTGTGGGTGGAGCCTACTTAAAACAAACAAACAAAAAGAATACATACAATACAGACATTTATAAAGAAGAAAGTGAAACAACCAGAATTTTACTATGTAGCAATAATATAGTAAGCATTTTAAAAAAGATTTTATTTATTTGAGAGAGAGCATCATCGGGGGAAAGGCATGAGGAGGGGCAGAGGGAGAAGCAGACTTTTAGCTGAGCAGGGAGCCTGATCCCAGGGTCCTGGGATCATGACCTGAGCCAAAGGCGGACACTTAACCAATGAGCCACCCAGGTACCCAATATAACCATTTTTTTTTTTTTTTGAAAGAGAGAGATCACAAGTAGGCAGAGAGGCAGGTAGAGAGAGAGAGAGAGAGGAGGAAGCAGGCTCCCTGCTGAGCAGAGAGCCCGATGTGGGACTCGATCCCAGGACCCTGAGATCATGACCTGAGCCGAAGGCAGCGGCTTAACCCACTGAGCCACCCAGGCGCCCCCAATATAACCATTTTAGCAATTTGTATTATTATTGTATTATTTCAAGCTGTGTATGTGTGTGTGTGTGTGTGCAAGTGTTTTGTACTTTAACAAAACACAATTGCATTTTTAAAAAAAATTTTTATTTTTATTTTTCTAAGTAATCTCTATGCCCAACATGGGGCTCTGAACTCACAACCGCAAGATTAAGAGTTACGTGCTCTACCGACTAAGCCAGCCAGGCACCCCAAAAAAGGATTGTAACCAAACTATTTTTGCAAACTGATTTTTTTTGCTTAAAATCAATCTTGTTATTTTCCAAATTAGTAAATATGGATCTGAGTCATCTCTTTTAGTATGATTTCTTACCTGAGTGTACCTTAAATTATTGAACTGATTTCCTTATTAATGAACATTTTAAGTTGCTCTACTTTTTCACTGTTATTAAAAAAAAAAAAGTGTCTTGAGATTGCTATCTTGAATTTTGCGCTTGTCTGAATGTTTTCCTAGGATAAAGTCCTACTCATTGAATTGCTAGACTAAAAGGAACATATATTTTAAAGTTTGGGAAGCAATGGCAAATTTTTCTCCAGAAAAAATTCCAGTGTCTACTAGGGTCAACGCTGTAGACAAGTGCCCATTTTGGTATATTTACCTGCAGCATTGAGTTTGTCATTTTTGTTAATTTGCATTTGCATTAATTTCACTAGAGAGGTCAAGGATTTTCTCATTGTTTTTCTTTGAGCTTCCATTATTGCAATTTGTGTGTGTTAGGTCCCCCAGTAATGGGTCCGTGATTAAAGGAGCGAGACTGATACAAAGCGAAGGTCAAGCAAAGCTTTATTTCACACCAAGCATCAAGAATCAAACTGACTGGCCAGGGCCAAGCCTCTTACAGAGAGGGCGGCCTCTCTCTGTTGCACAGACTAGCTTTTAAGGGCAAAGACCATGTGGTTGGGCCTGGCCACACACAGGTGGCCAGTGAAATTGTAACACACAGAGAAGGCTGCACAGTCATGCTATGTCACACATAAGTGACCAATTGAATTACAGTTTACCCAGTAGTAGACATTTGAACCAGCCTATCACCGTGTTCAGAGTTGTCGCCCAAAAGGTGCCCAAAGGGCGGGGCCCATACTGCTTGGTAACTAGGGAGACAGTATGCATCCCCCCACTGATTGGATGTCTCCACCTGGCCTGACCCACCCTTGTATTTGGGCTTTGTTACCTGGGGCTGGTTTCTGGGACTTGTTTTTAAGTAAGTCCCCTGGGGGAAGGGGAGCAGGGACAATTTAAGGGTTAAACAACAAGGTTATTGTTTAACGGATGGATGGAAGTGCTCTGGCTAAATAGGTCCTTACACTATGTCTTCTTTTTTTTTTTTTTTTTAAGATTTTATTTATTTATTTGACACACAGAAAGATCTCAAGTAGGCAGAAAGGCAGGCAGAGGAAGAGGGGGAAGCAGGCTCCTTGCTGAGCAAAGAGCCGGATGTGGGGCTCTATCCAAGGACCCTGAGATCATGACCTGAGTTGAAGGCAGAGGGTGAGCCACCCAGGTGCCCTTTCTTCTATTTTTTTTTTTAAAGATTTTATTTATTTGCAAGAGAGAGAAGCACAAATGGGGGAGCAGCAGAGAGAGAGGGAAAAGCAGACTCCTTGCTGAGCAGTGAGCCTGACAAGGGACTCGATCCCAAGACCCTGGTCTTGACCTAAGCCAGAGGCAGAAACTTAACCAACTGAGACACCCAGGTGCCCTAAGTCTCTCTTCTGCATCTTTTCTTCAATTCATGTATCTTGAACCTAGTTCCATTCGAATACATAGAGTTCTGCCTCATTCTTTTTAATGATGTTATGGTATCCCATTACAAGGAGGGTCATAATTTATTCAACCAGTCCCCTACGGGTGGCCATTTAGATTTCTTCTAACCTTTTGCTTTTATAGTAATAAAATGAACATTCTTATACATTTGTCTTAAAGGACAATTGGGGGTGCCTGCCTCACATTGGGCTCTCTGCTCAGCAGGAGCCTGCTTCCTCCCTCTCTGCCTACTTGTGATCTCTCTCTCTCTCTCTGTCAAACAAATAAATAAAATCTTAAAAAAATAAAAAGGACAATTGGAAGATCACAAATATATATGTTAAAATTATAGTAGGATTGCTAGTTCAAAGTAGATATGCATCATGAATTTTGACAGATAATGCCAAAATGAACCAAAGATTTTCTTAAAGTTAGGTAATATTTTAGAAATTCAATGGTTACTGAATACTGAAAGACTCTTGAAGAAAGATCAGTTTAAACATGTGGACAAAACCAAATACTATGTAGGGGAAAAAAGACTTACAAATAGATTTGATATTTACTGCAAAATAAGATAAGCTTTGATTAAAATTGATAAAATATAAAGTGGTCACCAAAATTAAAGACCACTGATGACCCTGCCATCATATACTGGTTGAGAAGCGGCATTAGAAGTGAGACTCTCTGTATTGAAATCCATGGTGTGCCCCTTCTCTGTTGTGTGACCTTGGGCAAATTTGCTCAACTTCTCTGGGCCACAGCTTCTTCATCTTTCAACGTGGGGTTAAGTAAGAGTGCCCATTTCATAAGATTGTAACGAGAATGAAGGAATGCCTATAAAACACTTAGAACAGGGTTGAAGTACTGTAAGTGCCCAGTGACTGTTAGCCACGAGGTTAAGTATCATTTGAATGGTAGTGGTAAAGGAGAAAAGATGATCAAATGAGCTAACTGGTAAAATACTCTCATATTCACTAGAGAACCGAGACATGAGAGTGAGGTTAGGAATAGATACAGAAGCATGTTTATCTGCAGTGTTCATCCGGCATAGCTGGAGAAGCCTCGCCTTTGTTTTTCAGGAAACAGTTGTTTCATTTGTTCTCAGTTCCACTCTACAGGATGCGCATGGCTTAGTGCAGGATGAGACTGATTTTGGCAACTGAATGGAACACTGGAGTGCTCAGTTTTCAGGCTGATTTATGGAAAACAATGGCAATAAAGCCATTGATTAAAACATCCTAATCTGACAATACAAGAACATGATTGTTTAGAGTGTTGGATGGGATTTGTGAGTCTTGAATGAATTGCTTTGTTCCATTCATGAGAATAGTAGGGATTTTAACAAATATCATATAGTGTTTTCCATTTTTGAAGAACTTAAAGTTTGCATAGTTTCATATACTGTTCAGGAAAACTACTATCGAGAGCTATATTTGATCCACATATACTTATATATGCCACACCATTAAATGGTCCCTTTATATAATAATAATAACAATAACTCTGACCACTTATACAGTGCTTAACATTCTTTAACAGTTTTTTTCATGTTTGAAAACCAGTTCAATTGTTTTTCATCATGTGCTCAAATTAAGCTCTGCTCTTGAGAAGAAATTGGAACATCAGATTTATTGAACATGAGGTTAAAGAAAAAAATGGTTTTTTTTTTTTTCCTAACGTGAAGAAAATGCAGTCTGATGGTGGGGGGGACAAAAATGCAGTCAGGAGGACATATAAAATTAGTCCCTGTTGAAATGTTAATTTTATAATAACATTAACTATGAAAGAAATCATGTGAGAGTCTTACACCATTCAAAACAGTTGATTTCTGTAGGACTCAAACTACATGAATCCCTTGTGGCGGGGGAGAGGGGCAAACGCAGTTATTTCTTACTTGATAACAAAATGCTATTTCTGTATCATTTTTATCTGTAAAATCTCTCAGGAAGAGACAAATTACTTTTCTACTTGCTAAAAACAAATAAAACGAAACCTTGTAATTTAATTCTTTCATTGCACAAACTGTGAAATTCCAGATGGTGGTGCTGTTTTCATGAAGGAAAGTATTCTACAAATCTTGGTTGGTTATTTTTCCAAAGAGGTCAATTATTATAGTTGCTCTTTTATTTGCAAATTAAGCTGTTAAAACAACAAGACAGTGTAGATACAATTTCTATTAACTTTTAAAAAATTACTGTTTTCAATATGGATTATTTTAATCTGTAATGATTAATCAGCAATATATTTAGCAAAAAAGATAGTGGTATATTTATTTATAGTGAATATTAATGTAAAAATGTGCCTTACCATCCTTTGTATTTGAAAAGCAAAATGTCCAAAAAATGCCCTTATCTTTGCAAAACACTGTGCTGCATTTAAGATAGAAAAACCTGTAGAAGAGGTGCAAATTCAAGACAAAAGCATTACTAAGGTGATTAAAATAATTCAAGCGAGGAAGCGGGACTATTAAGGCCAAACAAAATAGAACTGCCAATAGCACTGTTTTTACCTTAAATAATGTTTTATTGTTCTTGTTTGTTATTGTTATTGTTTTTTCTTCAGTTTGGCCTCCTTGGTGTGAAAGTCTTAAAGAAAAAAAGAAAAAGTAAATGCCTGCATTTCTTTATTTTCAAAAGTCACTTTCCAAAAGGTGAAAATTTCTTTCTATGAAATTTCCTATTTAAAACTAGGCCCAGCTGTCTGGATGTGGTTCTCGATATCTGTGGTGCTTTAGGGGAAAACAACGACACATATTTACTTAAATTAGAGAAAAGCCAAATGTTTCTTGGGAGAAGATCTGCAGCCATTCTCTGAATCTGGGCAAGGGCTGGTCTCTGAGGCAAATTGTTACTTTGATAGAAGCCTGTATAAAAATGATGGAATGAAACTCTCACTGTAGGAAAGTCAGCCAGTCCCTATCAGGCCATTAGATACCTCATGCCCCTTCGCTCAGTCAAGATGTCCTCAAAGTTTTGGAACTCTTTCCTGTTTTGAGGGGAGCAGACAGCACAGTGGACTCAGAAAGAAATCCAAAGACTTGGATTCCAGAATCTCAACAGCTACTAACTTTTGGCCTTGGACAGGGTGCCTCACTTGTCTAAGCTGTTCTTATAAATAAATTAAAGGGTTGGGCTAGAATGTAGATGACCTCCCTGGCCACTTCCAAATCTATATCTATAATTCTAGGTCAAAAACATTCATAGAGATGTAAATATATATTATATTAATTAATTAATATGTATATATGTACTTATGGATATTAAACATATATACTTAAACAATAAGCGGAATCTATTCTATCATATCACAAGCAAGGGAATAGGGTGATTACAGGGTTGCTTAATTTAGCAGTCAGTGACATTATCAAGAACATAGATTTTGGGGGCACCTGGTGGCTCTGTGGGTTAAAACCTCTGCCTTTGGCTCAGGTCATGATCTCAGGTTCCTGGGACTCTCTGCTCAGCAGGGAGCCTACTTGCCTACTTCCCCCTCTCTGCCTACTTGTGATCCCTATCCAAAAAAAAAAAAAAAAAGTTTTGGTGTTTTTTTTTTTTCCCCCTATCTTTCTGCTCTGTCATCTTCACTATCTTGTCTTTTCTCCTCAGGCTTGTTCTCCACATGGTTGCAAAATGACTGTTATAGTTCTGGGTGTTACCTGTAAGCATGACCCCATCAAACAGAAGAGGAGCCATTTCATTCTATGACCTCTGGTTATTACCAAGGAAAATCTTTCCTTAAAGCACCCTACTACCACCCAGTGGACCTACTTCCGTATAACATATATCATTAACCAAAACTGTGTATCACATGCCCATGGCTAAACCATGACTATCTTAGACCAATTAAAATTCACTTTCTGGGGGCGCCTGCATGGCTCAGTGGTTTGGGCTGCTGCCTTCGGCTCAGGTTATGATCTCAGGGTCCTGGGATCGAGCCCCGCATCGGGCTCCCTGCTCCGCAGGAAGCCTGCTTCCCTCTCTCTCTCTCTGCCTGCCTCTCGGCCTACTTGTGATCTCTGTCTGTCAAATAAATAAATAAAATCTAAAAAAAAAAAAATTCACTTTCTGGGGGAAGAAAGGACCGGATGCCCATATCTCAATGAAATTTAGTCTTCTGTTAACAAGAAAGAGTTGAAGGAAAGATTGACAGGTAACCAACAGGGCCAGCCACACTGTTAAATAGGGGTTGTTTGATGTCACTATGACCATAGGCTAAGATCAGAAATACATTGCATGGATGGAAACACTCTATACCCATAATGGGTTTCATTGATCAATAATGGTACAACTCTTTAATGAGTCACATACTCAACATCAGATGTTAATGGGGAGGGCAAGAATAATAACTCCTGACCACCATTTGGTCTCAAATTGCCAACAAGATGCCCCATTACTATGATGCATTACTATTACCTAATTCTCAGAAACTGTTCAGTCCAATAGCATTGATATTTAAGATATAGCATCATGAAAAACATTTGGTGAGCATCGTATCAAAAGAAACAGGAATAGAAAATAGAAAATAGAGACCAAGGAATTACTGGCCAGATGGAAGGAATAGATGATGTTTTCCTACTGCAGATTACAAAACCAAAACTAAGGCATGATATTACAGATAAGAAAGAGAATAGGATACACTTTTTTCTAGCTGAGGCTCCAAAGACCATCCTGGTCTGAATTCTGACCAGCAGAAAGGAGCCTATGCACTAAGGGAATGCGAGAGGAACCTTGTGAGAAAACAGGTGCAACATGTCAAAGTTTTGATTATCAAGTAAGTTGTTCTGCCTGGTTAGAATGCACATGAGGCTTGAGGAAAGCAGATTGCAAAAGTTTTGAGGAAAAAATTCACCATCCGAGACATGTCAAAAATAAGGTAGAACTCCGACCAAGTGAAATGTTTCCTAGGAGTGTTCAATCTTGTGTTTTATAGAAGAGTGTCAAACTAGTCGTCTTTAGAAATGTTGAGTCCAAGTGACTGAGAGGAGTTACTAATGAGAGCATAAATGCAATTATGGAATCTAGTAGAAGAACCAACAAAGGGGCAGGTTCCTGGTTAGCAACACAGCTCTCTAGGGAAAGAAGAGGATAAATATCATATCTACTTATCAGAGTTCAAGTAAAGTTCTGCTTTGGAATACAGAATGAAATATTCATAGAATGAGATGAGTATACATAAGAAAAATTAGTTTTTATTGAAGAGCAATACATCACAGAAGAAATTTTGATCAGTTAGAAAGCCAACTGGAATCAGAATCAATAAGAACTTGGGTTATGGAGTTATAATGCAGAGCTTGTCCCCCAGATCCTAAAGTACTCTGACTTTTGTAGTGAGACCCAGCATTAAAAAATCATGACAACAAGGTTTACTCCATGGGTTACTATGGAACTTTCTTTCATAGCTTTTTAACCTTTTCAACCACAGCTGGAAGAAAGCAAAGGGACCACAGCTAAACAGCATCACATTACCCTGTCCAAACCCAACAGGCCCCTTTCCCAACTCCTAGGTTATTGTGTGACAACACTTAGAATATAAACTCTAGTGGACAGAGATCTAAATATAAAAGCTAAGCCTGTCAAACCCTTAGAGGAAAACAAGAGTAAATCTTCATGACTTTGGGTTAGGCAATGACTTCTGAGGTACAACATCAAAAGCACAAGTCTTAGAAGATTGATAAAAATTAAAAATGTCCATGATTCAAAGGACGCTATCAGAACTGAAGGACAAAAACTGAAGGAGAAAATATTTGAAAGTCATATATCTAATAAACCCTTGTATATGGAATATATAAAGAACCCTTACAACTAAAAATAAATAAATAACTAAATACACAACCCAATTTAAAGATGGACAAAGGACTCAAATAGACATTTCTCCAAAGACTATACACGAATGGCTAATAAGCACATAAAAAGATCTTATCATTAGTCACAAGGGAAATACAAATCAAAACCACAATGAGATACCACTTCAAATATACTAGAATGTCCATAATTAAAAAGACTGACAGAACAGATATTGGTGAGGATATGAAGAAATTAGAGCCCTCCTACACTGCTGATGGGAATTTGGAGCCACTTTGGAGGATGAGGGAGCAGAAGGTCAGGTAGGAATTGACTGTAAATGGATTAAAGGTTTCTTTTGGGGATGATGAAATGTTTAAAATTAGGTTATACTGATCATTGCACAACTCTGAAAGTATACTAAAGCCATTGAGTTGTACAGTATAAATGAGTGAACTTTGTACTGTATAAAGTATATCATAGTAAAATTTAAAATCATATACATGCAAATATATATACATGTGTAGCTACACATACACATATATACTATATATGCTTATAAGCTCTTCAGGGGCATGGAGTTCCTGTGAAAATTGCTTGGCAGTACAGCGTGCAGCATGGTCCTGGAGCTGTCACATGCATATCATGTTATAGGAAGGTATGATTCCTGTGAGAAGGAAATGTATAATATACAAAACAGAAATCTGGCTTTTCAAGTGTCTGGTTTTGAGGCAGATGCTTTGGATAGGCCTGGGTTCAATATCATCCTTTCCTGGAACACAAAGTATAAGATCCAGGGGTCCCTCCATCTAAGATGCCTTACTCTGAAATGAAGCCTTCTTCTAAGGCCTGTTTTCATTGTTCTCAATATCTCAGGTAAATTTACAAAAAAATTTATAACCTTTGCCTTCCAAGCACAAATTTCTTTATATACATATTAGACCTCCTTTTCAACCATGGTCCAAACCTGATGTAATTTACTTTCGGCTTACCTGATTTATCCACCTCTAAGAGAGGTATGTTTGAAATTTCCATTGTAATTGGGAGTTTTTGACATCTCTTTGCATGCTCACCAGACTTTCCCCCATTTACTAATGCTGTAATATCAGAGACAAAACGGATTTATGATTGCTCTACCCTCTTCGTGAATTGTTCTATCAATATGAAATATTCCTTGTTCTCCTTCTTGGAACATTGCCTCTTGAATTCTATTTTGCTTGATATGAATGTTGCTGTACTTGTTTTCTGTTTCTTAGCATTTGCTTGGAAAATGTCTTTTTTTCCTCCCTTTTTGTTACAGCTGTGTCTCTTACAAATAACATGAGGTTGAGGTCTCTGTCTTTATTTTACTTTGCTTTGTTTTAGACCAGCCTGAGAATCTCTGCTTTTTAATAAAGGAATTCAATCCATTCATATTGTCATGAATGTTGATTGTTATACCTATTTCTGCCATATTATTTTATCACTTCCTTTTTGTAATGGTCTCATACTTACAAAATACTTGTAAGAATAGTCCGAAGGATGCCAGTATACTTTTCACCCAGCTTCATCATCTGTTAATATTTTGTCACATTCTTGATCATTCCCTGTCTTGATGTATATACACACACCTATGTCATATGTATTATGTATTACATAGTTATATACACTTGGTAATTTTTCACTTTGGAACTGTTTGAGAGTACATGTGAAGATTATATCCCTTTATTCCTGCATAATTCAGTATGAGTATTCTAAGGAAAAGAAAATTATCCTACAGATCACTGTTCCACCATTACATTTAACATTGTTACTATTATCCAATCTAGAATCCATCTTCAAATATTTCCCACTAATATGTCTTATGGCAATTCTTTTTCCACCCCTGCTTCCAATCCAGGATTGTGCACTGTATTTAGTTAGCCCGTTTCTTTAGTATCCTTTAATATGGAACATTTCCGAAGTCTTTATTTTATGTTCATGATTTTGACATTTTAAAGGGTATACGTCAGTTTGTACACCCATTTTCCTACCATCTTCTTTAATGGGGTTTGTATTTTTCATTGCTTTTTTTCTCTTCTTTCGGGTCTTTGATTCGGTTGTTGAAGTTTTTTATCTTAGTTTGATTTAGTTTTGGTTACATTCAGTTGTTCCACTTGCTTGGAATACACAATCTATTTCTACTTGTCTAATGGTTATTTTTAGATGTTTAATGCCTATTCAACATATTTTTTTATCTAGAATGATGCAGCATTTAACTTTACCCTAAGACCAGATGAAGTTTTATATACACTTTCGTTTACCAGCTCCCTCTGCTCCTGCTGCCATTTTCTCCCCTGAGATCATCTGGTATTTTCATTTCTGATTTTTATTTTTTCATCACTCCTCCAACAATTAACGAAGGTCAAGTGTAATTTATTCTGGTTTCTTAACACCCCTCTTTCTTGTTGTATCTATCCTATGTCTTCTACTTGGGTTTGTCTTTCATTGTTTGCAAATATGTTCTTTATTAGTTTTTTTCAAAAATGATTTGATTGATAACTTTTTTGAGACTTTACATTTACAAAAATGGACTGGGTCAAAACTTTGGGGTCAGTTTCTTTTCTCAGAATTTTGAAGTTGTTCTAATTTCTTCTTGATTTCAATATTATTGATGAGTTTTGATGTTAATATTATCTTTGTTCTTATGCAGGTCATCTATTTTTTACTCTCTGAAGCCTTTATTTTTTTAAATTTTTATTTATTTATTTTTCAGAGAGAGAGCAAAAGTATGGAGAGCTGCAGGCAGAACTGGCAGAGGCAGAGGGAGAAGCAGGCTCCCTGCTGAGCACAGAGCCTGATGTGGGACTCAATCCCTGGACCCTGGGATCCTGACCTGAGCTGAAGGCAGATGCTTAACCAACTGAGCCACCCAGGCATCCCTATCTTTTTTTTTTTTTTTTTAAGTAAACTCTATGCCCAGCATGGGGCTTGAACTTACCACCCTGAGATAAAGAGTTTCATGTTCTGCCAACTGAGCCAACCATATGCTCCAACTCTCTAGAGCCTTTAGAATGCCCTCTTTATTCTTTTTGTTCCAAAATTTTACAAGAATGGATCTAGATATAAATTCTTTTTTTCACTTATCCTGCTTAGGACCTATTAGATACATATGAATATTTTTTTCTATCAGAGAAATTTTATTTTACTAAGTCCTCAATTATTTCCTCTCTTATATTCTCTCTGTTCTCTCTTTCTGGAACCACTATTAAATGGCTATGGGAATCTGAGTCAATCCTTATGTCTGTTAACTTTTCTTTCATATTCTCTTTGCTTTTTCCCCACTATGTTTTGAGACAGTTCCTCAACTTGCTATTTCAAAAGGCTGCTCATATGTGTCCATTCTACTATTAACTCTCAAATTGATCTTTTTATCTTAATTATCAAATTTTTTATTTCTACAATATCCCATTAATGTTTTAGCTACAGTATCCTATTCCTTTCCAGTGATATTTTTGTACTTACTCTGAAAACTTGTGAGCTCTTTTAACTCTTATTATTCAAAATTCTTTATTTGTTGAATTTTGGATTTTCTTCCGAGGTATTAATTTTCCTCAAATGTTTCCATGGTCTTGGTTGTCTGTTCATCTTTTTGAGAATCAGTAAATGCTTCTGTTCTGTTTGAACACTGTGCTGGACAGGCAAGATGTGCCAGGGGTTTAGGTTGGTGCTGGTAGCGTTCTCCTGGTGTCACTTCTCCAACCCTTAGAGGGCACTCTTGGTTTCTTGCCCTGTTCTCCAGCTCTAGACACAGCTTTCAGATTTAGCCTGTGGGTTAATACAACTCCTCCTATTGTCCTGCCTTTCCCTGTATCTTCGGAGGCCCACTTGGCTTACCCACTGCCCCTTTCCTCCTATTGACTGAAACTTCCTGAGAGAAGGGGAGAATTGGACGCTGAGGTCTTGGTTACTCTCACATTTGTTATTGTTGTTGTTTTACCAGGTCTTAGGAACTCAGAGAGTTACAAGTCTCTACAGATTTGAAGAAAAAAGAAAGTATATTGAACCAAAAAGGTTGGAATCCCGATTTAGACCAGAGAGTGCTGACTTCTTTAGCCTCAAATGCTGCTTAAAACTTGGGATATGAAATTAGGAAAACTGATATGAGTTTCATTTCTGCCACTTTTTCTAGTTGTGACCCATCTCTGAACCTCAGTTTCTTTATCAAGATGCTGAGGATAGTATGATTATCTGCTGCTTGTCTTCTGAGGTGATGAAATATGGCAGAGAAGTGATCACCCTTGGTGAGTGTTAAAGAGCTACTCAAAAGCCATTATTCATTACACTAAATAGTGCCTCCTCAGACCTTGCAGTAGGGAGGAGTAGGAAATACTACATGAAGGAAGGAGAAGAACATGAGAAAGTAGGAGAGTATGGGGAAAGATTGAAATGACCAAGATGGGGGAAGAGGAGATTGCCACAATCTCTTGCCTCAGACTCCTGTTGTATAATCAATGTTTTCAATTCCTTAGACTTTTTAAAACCAAGATTTTCTGTGTGTCAAATTCAAAATCCCGCCTTCTTTATGGCATAACATCTAGCCAAAAGAAATCACTGTGAAGATTCTCATTTAACCAGAGCAGGTAATTGGTTATGGGGGAGAGGGAGGAAGGGATGGCTACTAAACTCAGTAGGGAGGATTATAAAATCATATCAACTTTTCCCTAGAACTTTTTCAAAGGGACACTGTTGTGTGTATCTTGTTCTCTGTGTAAAAAACTCGGAGTTATCTAAAATCTGAATCTGAAAAGATCTTCTATGAAGTGGGGGCTTTGTAGTGGGGTTTTTCCCCCTCAGTGATGACAAACTAGTTAGACCCATAAACATGGCAAATGATCTGAAATCCATGTGGGCTGGACTCATAACCAGAGTCCCCAGTAGGATCCCTCTCCTCTGAGGATTCTCATGCTCTTCCTTTCTTCAGGGAACGCAGTTTCTCAGCCAGTTCAGCCCCAAGAAGTGCAGTATTCCCTTTGGTGCTTGACGTTGAAGAGAGCCAATGAGCATCAGTAATACTACAATGGAATGGATAGAGAGATTTCCTTCCAATGTGCTTTCATGTGGGTTATAACAGATGGCCTTAGCTAAGATTGGAATTTTGTGTTTTACTTCTTGGTTTAAATAATTCTTTGCCAAAATGTTTTCTTCACTAGTGTGAAAATGTCTAGCTAAATCAAAATGGTGCTGCCTGCATACAGATTTCTTATGTTCGCTGATTATTATTATTATTATTATTATTTTTTTAGGGAGGAGAGAATATTTGAATATTTGTTTCCCTCCATTTCCATTCAGGGATTATTTGGTCATATAGAATTCAGCATGGTTTACCCAGTAGTCACTCACTTTTCTTGGAATCAAATGGGCGAAGGGTTTGGTCCAAGGTTTCCTCTGTTTTAAAATGAAGGCACTTAGTGATGGTCAGGGTTGCAGGAGAGAGTGAGTTTAATAGACCAGGAGAAGGGCAAGAGACTGGACACCATCTGGGGATATTTTCAGCTAGATCAGCCAGATTGTTATTGACCTAAATCTGGCAGCTTCTCTGTGGCCAGCACAATAGGAATACAGTGAGCTCCGCCAATTCGCCACTGACAGGCTCTCATATTTCTAGGCATTCCAGCAGTGGTTCCCAGAATGTGGATTTCATGGACAAGTACAATGAAAAATAAAAGAAATATGGAGATAAATAGAAGACCAAAAATCTTGGAATAAAGTTCTGTCCTTTAAATAGAGTAATTTCAAATATGTAAAAAAGTCTCCCTCTAATATCCTTCATTTTCTCATTTGTTTCCTGACCACTGAAAGTCAGATCTCGGGTCAGTCCTATGAAACACGAACAGATTTTTGAAAACCACTACCCTAGTCCATAGACTGAAGTGCAACTTTTCTTTTTTAAGCCTTTATTTATTTATTTGAGAGACAGAGGAGAGCACGAGAGTGGGGAGGGTCAGAGGGTGATGCAGACTCTCCACTGAATGGGGAGCCTGATGTGGGACTTGATTCCGGGACTCTGGGCTCATGACCTGAGCTGAAGGCAGTCGCTTAACTGACAGCCACCCAGGTGCCCACCTTGTGACTTTTCAACCTGCAAATCCACTTCAGAAGTTAAATAGCACCCACTACGTGGGAATATAAACGTGAACGAAAGCTCTCCATTGTAAGGACACTTGTGCAACCAATTATTCAGAACACTTCACCAATAATGTCTTACTTGGTTCACCATTCTTTCAAAAATATTTGTGCAGCTATAACCACTCAAATAGCTGTTTTGGGCTATTATTTCAATTACAAATCTGAATGAGCCCGAGGTGAGTAAAGGGCTAATGTTTAAAAATTAAGAGTGTTTTTGTATTTGAGCTGATGATCTTAAATCCTTGCTGAAAAGGCAAAAAACGTAGATTAGGAAGAAGTAAAAAGCATGAAGATGAGTATGTACATCCCAGAGAGCTCGTTTCTTTGGTGGCATGTGTGTGCACCTAAGAAGCTAGAGTTCAGACAAATGAATGGCAATCTTAATAGCGTGTTCCTGGAAAACCAAAACTGCATTTCTCTTTTGTCGGGGATGAAAATGTGCACTGTACTCCCAATTAAGGAAAGGTTGACTGAAGACAAGGAAGGTTTCACTCTTCTGTCCTATTGCCCAACAAGCTTGTTTAACAGGCTAAATGGGAGGGAGGGTACTGCTTCATTCCAAGTGTTACTGGGCAGTTGCCAATGACAGTTTAAAAAATAAACTAAAATAAAACCGCTCAAGCATCTAATGGCGTGAAGGACAAGATTGACGTGTTGGGGCTCGCAGTTTTAGCTACAGCAAACTAATGACCACACACGTAATTTCTTGTTATGGATAAGGAGGCATTTGCGCAGCATCTAGTGCTTTTCCTATGATCTCACTGTGGAATCTTGCAAATTAACAGAGGTGTTACATTATTGTGGGAAAAGATGGAATCTGACAATGATCTCAGGCACTGAAGGAACGGGCTGTCCCGCAGCACATGTGAATTTTTCACGCTTCTTGGAGACTGGTGTTCTTAAACTTCCATTGGCATTAATTTTTACTGGTGAGCTTTTGCCCTTCTGGCCCTGCTTAGACGGCTCAGCAGACCACAGATCTGACGTTAGAGTGTAATGCTCTCCGTCCTTTGCCAGGAGTTTCTGCTGTGTGCACACTTTCCTGATGAGACTCTACTCGGCTTTGACTCCTAACGGCATCAGTCTCTGCCAATTACCCTTGTGAAAAAAACTCCTTTAAAGCATGGGTGTGTTTGGCTTTTATACCAGGGGCTAGTCCCACATTCTGTGACAGCTCTACCTTGAGTAACCCATGTGGGAATTCAGACGAGTGAGGGTTGTGTTCTGACACTCTTAACCACAGTATTCTTTTGGGTTTTACACTGGCCTCAAACATGGTACAAACAGTGATTTCGTTCTTGCTGAGTAGAGTTTTCTCACGGGTTTCTACTGAAACACAGAACATGGGCCCACAGATCAGACCATCACGGTGATAACAGGTAACCTTTGCTGCAGGCTTACTAGCTGACAGGTACTGCGCTGAGCCTTTGACAATGTGCTGTCGCCTTTATTCCTCACTCTAATCTGTGGAGTGGCCATCATTATTCCCAATTTATGATTGAGGAAACCGAGCCTGAGAAAGATGAAGAAACCTGCCCACAGTCATGTAGCTTGTATGGGGTAGAGCCGGATTCCAGCTAAGGTCAGTCTGAGATCAATGCCATGTTCCTACCTCCTTACATTTTCTCCTAGGCAAGCCATTTGTCCTTGGGCTGGTGGAAAATCCTGGGAGAGAAGACCAAGCATTACACCCCCGTCCCCACCGCCACACACACACACAGGTCTAGGTTTGCCTCCGATAAAACATGGAATTAGTACTTGTAGAGCTGACTGACAGGGAGTCTCTGCTTGGCTTAGGGGACCAATTCCCTCCAAAAAATAGTCCTTTCTTGAAGCGTCTGCTGGTGGTGGATGACCCTGAGATACCAGGTTGTTCAGGCCAGTTCTCCACCCCAAGAATAAAGCTTTTCTCCTTCCCCAACTACCTCAGGATTACTTTCCGAATGGGAGGCCCAAGCCAGCTCCTAAAAACAGGGTGTGACGGATACCTCCTCAACAAGATGGAAGACATGTTCCCTATGTTATTCTCATTTTATGTAGAGGTTTGATCTAAGGCTTCACTTGGAGGCCATGCTGTAGTTCTGGTGGATAGGTGGCCCTGCCTTATGAGGACAGCTGCCTTTGTCAGTTAAACCTTCCCTTTCACTGGCCATTTAAGGGGGACCTTACGAATTCCTCTCTGTAATAAACAGTGTTAAGCAATTCTAGCCTGGATTTAATACCTTCATAAAGTATTTGACCGCCTCCTCCAAAGATAGGAAAACTGGAAAAGTAGCCATGTTCATAGAACTCAAAACTGAAAAATAATACAGAATGGGGTGCCTGCTGGCTCAGTCAGTAAAGCATGTGACTCTTGATCTTGGGGTTGTGAGTTCAAGCCCCACGTTGTGTGTAGAGTCTACTTTAAGAAATAAATAAAAATTAAAACTGAATAAATAAGAATTCCAAAATGACAAACATTTCAACATACCCTTCTAACATGGGAATAAACAGAACTCTTCTTTCTCAAGGCAACTAGGTTCTGAGGAAACAGGGTATACTGAAAGTCTTCTATTCCCTGAAAGGGTTTTAGAATTCTGCTTGATTTCCAGAAGTAGTTGGGGTAATATTTAGAGAGTAGGATAACACCAAAATGAGTCTGTTTGGAATTATCCCAGTATATGCTAAATTCTCTTAAGCCTCAAGGATAAGAGATGAACTGGACAAAAAGAACTTCTTTTGAAGCCCCGTTTGATGAAAGCTGACTTGTTTTATTTTAGAAAAAAGAAAAAGGCTGGAATGACAGGAGTTTTATTACCTAAATTTCTTCTATTGAACTTCTCTTTAAGAAATATTCTGGAAGATTTTAAGATTATCCAATTATTTGCTAAAATAAAATTGAGTGATAACTTTTGGAGGAACTTTCTTAGCTATGACCTTATATCTATGTGCTTCTCAGTCAGTGGGTTGGTCTACAAGGGAAACATAGCCAAGAACTGTAGTTTATGAATGCATTGTTCTAAATAATGAATGATGTACAGATGATGGTCTGCCTCGCATAATTTGGTCTTGAGTCAACTGATTATTCAGAGTCATATTTTAGCTTGTTTCTTCAGTGTTCTTATGTTTGGTACGAAACTGTCCACTTTCTCCGAGACAGTCCTTAAATTTGAAGGAATTATTAGTCTGAGTTGGGAGCAAGGCAATTTAAAAACTCACCACAGGTCCAACCAGAAGAAAAGAGTGGTTTGTATGCCTGGTTAGTATGTGGTTTGGTGTATCTTGTCCTATACCTCACAGTATGTGGAACAGAATAAAATGGGTCACAGGAATTATTGAATCAAGTTAATTTCATCTGTAACTTCCCACCTAATCCCAAACATGGGTCATTTTCAAAGAACTACCTACCATCCAAATTAAGAAGCTTTGAATTCCCTTACCTTTTCACAGCAATGTACTTATTTGCATGGGTTCAACAAGAATCTTTTCCTTTCTACCAGAATATAATTAGAAAAAACCGATCTTAGAACCATGGCCTTTCTTGGAATGTCCTATTTGAGAATGATGCTCATTTAATCAGTTATGGTAAACAACTCTAAGGAACAAAGGTTGATTTTAGTTATGGAGCTACAAAACCATCTCAGGAAAACTGACTTTAGTATCATCCCTAAAGGTGGTAAGAATGGGGCAGGAGGGTGGGGGACAGAATGAAGTAGAGATGAATTCACCTAAAGTAGAGATGAATTCACCTAAACTTATAGATCATGCAAGCAAAATATGGGTAGTTTCTTGGGGTTCCTTCCCCAGCCTTGAGCTAACGAATAATAGACATGTACAACTATAATTCTGTGGTTCCATTAGCTGTTCAATACTACATGACTCTCAATTTTCCAAGCAAACCGAAGGAACCCTACATGATTAATTAACACTTTTTGCACCTATGAAAAGAATCTGGCAAACATAATGAGTCCAGCTCTTTTTTAATGGTCAAGAATAATCCTTGCGATTTTTATGGTCACAAAAAGGGAAGTTGTTAGGGAAATTGGAAAGACTGAAGGGGCAAAAAAGGCTACTGGGAATACTTTGATGGATACCAGATATCTCTTCTGAATGATCTTATTCTATACACATTTTGCCTTTTGCAGGGGGCATTGTGGGCTTTGAGTCCTGTAAATTATGGAAAACCGATGTAGAAATAGTTGCTGCCCAGAGAAGTAAAAGAATTCTGCTGGTAGAGATCAACTGATTTCCCCTCTTTGGATAAGGCCAATTTTATGTCTATTAGCAAATTCATTTTAGCTCTCCTGATTGCTTATGTATATGTCTGTTCTTTAAATTATCCTTTGAACCATTTTCTTAAACATCTTATATGTTCCTTCATTAATAATGAGCTAAATAAAATTTTCGACATAAAATAGCTTTAGGAGAGTCATGGATTTACACTTGTGAAAAAATGTATTTATACACGTGTTGTGTATTTGAGCTCTCTTTAGATATAAGAGGTGAACCAGGGACCCAGATTTATTTTCTTCAAAAAACGAGTCCTTTTTTCTTAATTTATTGAATAGCCCTTGCTTTCCCTATTAATTTGAAGGCCCCCATTCTGGTGTTATTTGGGCAATTTATGTGTTCTCTCTTATGATCTATTTATTTATTTCCATATCAGTAAAAATCTGTTGTAGGTGCTACAGCTTTATAATACATTTTAATAATCTGACAGGTTATTTTGATGTTGCACTGAGCCCATGAAGGAAGATCAGATTGTCCTGCCAATTTAGATTAGTCTAAAATTTAAACTAACTAAAGATAAAGCACTGGTTTACAAAAGATTGGTCCAATTATTTGCGCCTCATCGACCCCTCCCAGACTATCTTAATCAGGCAGAATACAATTATGAGTCTAGAAGGTAAGAAAACATGTCTTCTGAGTTGCGAAGTTAGTAAGCCCATCGTTTATTCCATAGGGGTGTCAGAGAATAACCCTCACCTGGACAATTATATGTAACATGGAGAATAGAACAATATTGGCAGAGGCATTCATAGAGTGATAGGGGAAGAAGTCAGAACTGTCAAAACCACCAGAGGCTTGAAGCTTTTGACTTAGAACAAAACCCACTCCGATGCTCAATGACCTTTTGGATGTTTGCATTTTAACAGCTGCTTGAGTTTGAAAATAATAATTACTTACACCCTTTGCCTCTGGGGTTTTGGTCAATGAAGCTAGATTGGAGTACACAACTTGGATTCCTGTGCCCCAAATTTCTACCTTAAGATCCACATGTGCACCTGTGCTCTGCAGAATGGGCTATCATCATGGCATCTCAGGGAGAGTCAGGAAGGGCCTTATACTCAGTAATATCATGAAGGCCTAGGTTGTTTTTGCACTAAACTCATCTTCAAAAGGAATCTGGATATCAGACTCTGACCATCTTGCTGTTCTGAGAAAACTTTCCTAAGATCATGGGGGAGGAGCCAGAGATGGACAGAGAAAAGGTCAAGCCGTAGAAGCTTTCCCCTTAAAAGTTCCAGAGAACTGGAAGTGCTGATAGAATTTTCTGTGTTATTGGGAGACTACAATATGAGTAGAATCCCTGTTACAACATAATACAGAAATTGATCTCCATAAAGATTAACCTGAATTTAAAAAGAAAATATTATGTTTAACCTCCTCTGATTACAGAGAATGGAGAAATAGGATAGGTAGTATGTTTCAGATCAGATAGATTTTTTTTTAAGTTTTTAAATTATTTATTTGACAGAGAGTACAAGTAGGCACAGCAGCAGGCAGAGGGAGAGGGAGAGGGAAAAGCGGGCTCTCTGCAGAGCAGGGAGCCCAACTCGGAACTCCATCCCAGGACCCTGAGAGCATGACCTGTGCTGAAGGCAGTGGCTTAACCCACTGAGCCACGCAGGCGCCCCTAGATTTCTATCAGAAGAATTTTTTTTCAAGTGTGGGTACATAAATATAAGCTTTCATGAACAAGTAATGTTCTAGGACACTGACAAATGTGTGCAAATCTGTCTCCAAAGATCAAACGCTCCCCCCACCATTTTAGTATGACATCCCAAAAGAAGAAAGGCAAAATTCAAAAATACTTTTAGCTCACATTTTTAATGTTTAAAAACTATGTTAACAGAGCAATTATAGAACAGAATTTCTTATGTTTCTTTATTTACACCATATCCTGGGGGGAAAATAAACTATTTGATTAACCATGAATAGCAAAGTTTTGTGACTTGTGACTCACTTCTATCACTCATCTGAAAGTCATTTACAAGTTTTTACATGAATAAAAGCGGTGTGTTACACATACTGGACCTATATGAAGTCTAAAATACAACAAAGACTCCGGAGACTGGATTATGTACCAATGGTCAAGATTCAAGTGTTTTGGGAAAAAATGACTTAAGATGGTTTATGTTGGTGTCAACACTGAAAATGGAAGGCAAACATGCAAGACTTTCAAAAGCTTGATAAAATAATGGTCTTCTTTTGTCCTTCAAATTTGTGCTCATAGTTAATGTTCGGTATCCCCCCCCCCAAAAGATCCCAACATTTGGGAAATGCAGCAATTCATCTTAATTTTGAAAAGAAAGAAATTCTCCCCCACTTCTGTTTTCATAAATACTGTGTAGTGGTATCAGTGTTAACAGCATAAGAGCATTATGAAGAAACAGTTTGTCATTTGGGGTATATCTATTTCTATATGACAATAATTTGGGTCTAAATATTCCTTATTTGTAGCTCAGAGGATTATCTCTTAAATAATGGAGCATAATACCAGTATAAGAAATCAATGCAACTATTTCTCCGACATTTTGCTTTCTAAACAATTAAGTAAGATTTTTAGATTCCAAGTTTACACGGAGAGAACGATGTTACCTGGGCGAGAAGGTAAATTTTTTCTAATTCCCAAACAAAACCACTAATATCTATGACAACATTTATTCTTGATATGCAAATTCTAGATTCTTGATATGCAGACTTCTATTTCAGTGTGGATCCACAACTGCAAAAATATACAGCCTCCTATTTATTTACAACATATTTACATACAAATGAAGTATTTCCTACAATAAACCTCAGCTGCATAGATTCTTCCTTTTAAAAACACAAATTCAAGCCTGTAGACAGATGGGCCCAATTTGCAGCCCTTCCTCTGAGAAAACCCTAAAGGAAAATGACCGAGCCTTGTGAATGTTACAATTTTCAAGAACTCTCCCTTTTTGATTTAGTGATATTTTTCAGTTGTTAGCCACCCTATTCCCAATTTGTACCTGAAAGCCCTATGTCATCATAAATTCCCTGTGTACATTTTGGAGGAAGTATGTTCTGTTGCTAAAGGAGCCCCAGCTTTGCCATTGCTCAGGAAAACCATGTATTAGCACTGCTAAATGGCACAGTCTGTATCTTCTCTGTTTTGAGAGTGGCTACAAGTTGACAGTGAAGTGAAATGGAGGAATTCTGTTCTTCAAACTTCTGCCCTTTCTAAGCCTCAAGCCATTTACCTGGATAAACTGAGAGAAACGCGTGGCTTTTGCTCTGAGCCCTCAGATCAAATATCTGATCATGTCCTCAACCTCTTCCCCACCCTGATGCATGTGCCTTCCAGCACTGTGATTTACTGAAATGGAGCCGAGCTCTCCATCCTTTTCCGAGCAGTTTGTAGGTGCTTATGCAGTACAGACCTTTCTAGAGAATCCACCTGAAGAGGACAGGTGGCCCATCACACGACACACCCGAACGCTGTGGAGAGCTCACTCCTGACACGAATTCAGTATTTCATCTAAGGCTGCCTTTACAAAGGGTATTTTCTTTTCCTTCTCTGCAAAAACACAAACACTTGACTTCCATTTCTTCACAGCCTCACACAATGTCATCTGAGTGCCCCTCAGCCCAGGCTGACAGACCGGAGGGCAGGCGGCCTTCCTTGACGACTGAGCACCGGCACCAGCATTTCCGAGGAACCATACTCTGAGGTAGGGCTGATGGGGAGAAAAGAAATGACGGACGAACGGACTGGGAGCGGTTCTCACACTAATCGCGCATCGAGATCAGGCGGAGGGCTTGTTCAAACCCAGACTGCTGAGGGTTTCCGCCCCGAGAGTTTCTTTTTTCCTTAGTTCTGGGCTGGGACCCCAAGCCCTGCATTCCAACAAATCCCAGGGTGATGCTGCTGCCGCCAGTCTGGGGACCCCACTGTGAGGACCACGGGCTTAGAGGCTTGAATCCAACTCCGGAAGGAAGTCAGCTGTGGGGCCATTTCTGGTGTGTCTCTCAAACACAGGAATCTTATCCCAGTCCCTTGACCACCTCCAGCCCCTTGACTATCCCCCCCCCCACCTCCTGCCCCCAGGGTGCCTTTCTCAACAGGGTCTGCAAATAGAAAGAAGGAAAGTCGGGGGGAACCTTCTTCCACCGACCTGATTACTAGACAGTTAAACCATGGTTCACTAGCACGAAACCCATTGAAAGTGCTGTGTGCGGGCTGGCTCCAGGGACCGGCGCACGAGAGAGGCTGTGCAGCAACATCCTGTTCTCTAACAGGCAGGGGAAGAGACAAACTATAGGAGCAGCAGGTCCTCTGAACAGAAAAGTCAGGCCAAGCCCGAGACCTCCAGGCAAAAGAAAAGCTACCAGCTGAGGAATGTCCCTGGAGGGCTCACAAGCAGCTCCTCAACCTCCTTCCCCTCGTCCTCCCACCAGGTGCTCCGGTGGCCCTGGACTTCTTTTCCCCCTCCTTTGCTGGAGACTCTGCTTCAGGCCCTGCTGATCTCCGCTCACCGGTGGTGACCCTACCCGCACCGTCCAGCGGCTGGCGTGGGCAGTCCAGATTCCACTAACGGGAGTGACATACTCTTGGCAACTCCGAACAAAGACTCCTTCAAAATAATATTATTTTTGGCTGTTAAGGCTTTTTAGCCATCATGTTATATTATCCTATTCTGCTGAATGATGGGTCTAACCATCTTTCCTAGCTGCTCTGGGGGCCTAAACACCATGTATAACCTGGTTTTAGAGGAAAATACATTCCAGCTTGCAACCAACCACCTAACAGGGTTTTGCAACATGGTCTGCTTATAAATTGGGGACAGCCTGTGTCTAACGAGACTAGATTTCTTTCCTGTGCATCCTTTCCTACTCCACTCCCAGTAAATAACATTAGGTAAATTAGGGATTTACGGCATATTGTGTTATAATAACTAGAGAACAGTTCTCAATCCAAAATATGAAACTGGCACTGTTCACTAGTGTTAAGGTTCTATCTACCAAAGGAAAACGTGCTGCTCCCAATGGCTAAGGTATAATATTCTTTAGTCTACTAATTTAGCAGAAAAACTTCTATAGCACTTGACTGCTGTTTAAATTCTACCTAACATCTGTGATACATGTATTTTTGGCTACCAGTTCACTATTCTGAACAAGAAGAATTATTGCAGTACACTTTACAGCTAATCCCACACAAATGATGTAATTAATCCGTGGTATTTGACAAATTACAATAGGGTCTATTATATCCTGTCAAAAATAAACTTAGATAAACAAACAAAGATGTTTAAAAATCTGCAGTATCACAGACATCAACAACAACGTGCCTCCTCTAAATAAATATTTTAAATAATAATAAAAATTCCCTGTACTGACACATAAAATCCAGAGATCCAAAAATACCACTACCCATCCCAAAAGTTAATGGTAATTTTCTAAGTTGACTTTGTGTCAAATGAATTGTTATAAACTAATGAGGAAAATAGAAAGTAGCATAATATTGCTTGCAAGCTCAACTAAGTATATATATTTTTTTAATGGAGGGTCCGTCTACTACCTGGCTATTTCATTACTCGGTGCCCTAGACAAGCCTCTGAGGGGCCACCTGACTTGTTTTGCTTAATTTATCTCCCTGTTCATCCAATATGGAAGACATTGCTGAAAAGGACAGAGGTGGCTGTGGATTTTACTAGGTTAGTATTCACGTATGGGTAGGTATTCATATCTAATTACCAAAACTCTGACCTAAGGTGGATGTAATTCTGGAGCCATTACATTAAATGCTATGAATGATCCTACCAAGAAATGCAGGAAATAGCTTTTCCCTCTCCCCCAAGAGGATCACAACAAGGTGCTTAGATGCCTGCCTTTTCTATGGAACATTAGTCTGAAAGAGGGAGGGGCAGCTCCTTGTTACTCCCAGTGAATGGTGAGTAAAGGCCTTTAGGGATTTTAGTGAGGGAGGAACAGAACTCAGAGCTAAGTGCTTGGAATTCCTCCCAAGAGTCTGTGGTTAGAGTCTACTTATCTCTGGATAAGAAATCTGTGCTTGGTGAACTTATGTGTTTGAGAAATTCAACCAGAATATAAATAAAACACAAGTCCTGTTTCAGAAGACCAGCTCAGAGAGCACCAACATTTCTTGCTGTGTGATAGAGACAATCCAATCACAGGTGATGGTCCAGCTTCAGGAGGATGTAATTCTGAGTTTCCTTGCGGTCCCACAACTTTCCAAGCTATGTCTTACCCCCAACTCTCTTCTCTTGTAGACTCTGTGTAATTTCCTTCCACCCCCTTTAGGAGATAGTGGAGTTGGAGGAGGGGTGTGAGGCAGCTCTGTCCTCCTGTGTGGGTCATGCCGGGTGGGCGGTAATGGCCCACCCCTTGGTTAGGGATGAGAAGAGGACACAACACAGGCACCAAAGCCCCTGTCTGAGGGAAGGAAGGTACACTGATTCTGTCACAAGTTCTTCTCAAAGGCTATCTCTAAGGGCTCGCTCGCTTGCTTGCTTTCTATCTTTCTTTTTTCAAGACTCCGAGTGGATTATTGATGGAGAAGAAATAGGAATGAGGCTTATTTAAGGTACAAAAATCTTGTATTTGTAATAACCTAAATTTATAGATATAAAACAAGTCTTTTAAAGACCCCCTAAAGTACCCAATATAAAACAGGAATTACTTATCCTAGATCACCCTTGGTTGGATACACATTATTCCCTGTGCAAAAAGCTGGTGGACATGAGTAAAAGCTGCTGGGTTTATAATTTAAGAAAGTGTCTTTTTCTCCCTTCAACAATCCAGGTGTAGGGTTGAAGGCTCTTTGCATCAGAGGAATATTTGCTTAGGCATTTTGGATGCTCTTTTTGCAATACTCGTGGTTCTCAGTTTATTACCAAGGTGGTGCGGGTCTCCCTCCGTGGAAGGTGACTCAGATTAGAGTAACTTTGACATGACTGGCCAAGAGGGAAACAAAACTTCATTTGCTAGATAACCCAAATGTGTCGTTTGGGATGTTTACCAAGGTAAGAAATCATTCTCACCCCCTTTCCAGCTAAGAACACTCATCGGAGAAGGTCTCCCCAGGATGCAGGGTGTGGTACTAGTGAGGCCACTGGACCGCCAGAGCCTGGCTGCCAGGAGATCAGGGCTCCCCTCAAATCTTGGGCATGTTCTGACCCAGCAATGGCACACACCCTGTCACTCTCTTATGATGATCCCCTGTGTGCTATGGTAACCAAAGTAGGCAAAATATTTATGAAACCGTTTTTTTTTTCTGTAAAGGAAAATAACTATATACAATTCAAGATTCTTTTCTCTTCTAAAAAGATACTGATGGTGTGAGTGGAACACCAGCAAGAAAATGATTTCAGAACCTGGACGCATAATAAATAAACATGATCGATGATTATGTTTCCGAAGTTCTAAAGGGCTGTGAAACCACAAAAAAAAAAAATAATAATAATAAGAGAGTGAAAAATAACTGATTGTGAAGGGTACTGAGAAATACAATTGCATGAAACTTAAAAAAAATCCACAATCCTTAAACTGATCCCAACTCTTAGAGGGACAGGAACTATTATAGAAACAGGTTTCTGTTTTGCTACCGAAGTGTTATTCCATTTTAAGTATCCTGTGAATTCCTGTTTTGCTTCTGTAAACTTGCAAAAGAAGTAATGATAGATTGCTGATGTGTGGTGACGTGACCGAGCCACGGGCTGGAATGTTTCCTGTCCTCAGCTGGTCTCAGTGGCCTTCGTCACTACTTGATGAGCAGGCCCAGTCGTAGATGACCAAGGGAATGCTGACCAGGGAGAACAACACCCCCAGGACCAAGAAAAGGGCAGCCTGGAGCAACATAAAAGCATGTGTTATTTTCAAGGAAGCCAACATCTCCCACATACACCTGGGAAACAAACAGAAATGCTTTTCCTTCTCTTTCTGTGTCCCCTTGTATCTGGAGTCTGTTACAACCATTGGCAAACTCTGAGAATCATTCCAAGATTGTACGGCTCTGATTCTCCAAGGAGGGGCAAACAAAAACTAGCTATGCAGGGCCATCTCCCATATCCTTTTGTTTGACTTCATCGTCACCTCAGAACAAATCCATTCTACTCCCTGAGTATCCTATAGTTTCTTTCAAACTAAGATTACAACTAAAAAAGAGAGAGAGAAAGGACTTTGAAAATATGCAGGCCATTTTGTTACTTTTTACCAACCCACTGAAGTTACCACTGGCAGGCAAACATTTCTATTTGAAAAAGTGGGGGGAAAGAAATATAACAAAGACAATTTGATCAAGTGAAATAGAAAATGGGCGTCCAGAACTAAGTTATTGTAAGGGTTGAGGAAGGCCAAAAGGGGGACAGGTTACTAAAACCAGACAGGGAGAGCATGAGATTAGAAATTGCTTGGCCTTGAAAGTATCCAACCAGAGCTTTGCAGGGAGAAGCATGAAGGAACTTAGAGCCAAGGGGGCTGAACTTGAACCTGGAGAATAGAGCTAAGGGAAGGAGAGGCAAATGGTGAGGTTGTCCACAGGCTTTTCACCGGAGGTCTGGCTTAACTCCCTGGGGGACCCACATGGACAGGAGCCTTTGTCTAATGCTTTCTGCTAGATCCTACCACCAGTTCTAAGGTGAGAGCAGGGCTGGGGAGGCCCACAGAACTCATGGGCCACAGGCCTCTGGCACTTTCAGATTTAATGTGCGTTGTATTTTACTGCTATGCCAGAGTGACCGCTCTCTCTCTGTGCTTATGAAGCCCCTCCTGGTATGGTTTAGAAGGACCTGGAGCTTATGGTTTCAGGGAGAATCCTGCTGGGGAGGCAGATGCTGTACCAGATCAGTGCTGCTTCTCCTATAAGCACAAGGATGACTCTTCCTGCCTGCATCTCTCACCCGGGTCTGCTGATTCGGGTCATGTGTGCACTGGAGCACTGACACTATCTGGAAGGGCAGCTGAGAAGCCTTCTCTGAGGCCAAACAAAATGGTGCTCTAGGAGGTGCTCAGGCAGCCGCCCCTTCACCCCTGCTTCCCTCACTGTCTCCAAGTGCGGCACCTTCAAGATGCCTTTGAACTTCACCAGACCTGGGAACAAGAATCCCCGCATAGAAAGGTAGTTTCTGAATCCAGGTCTGTTGTTCCAAAGTATTTCTGCCAAATTAGAAGAGGTCTCTTTAAGCAAACGCCGCCATTCTCAGGAAGGGATCCCACGTGCCCTGGGCTGTCGGAAGGAGTTACGGGACCGGGAATGTACAGAAGTAGTGGGCTGCATCAAGTCTTCAAGTTGCTCTCCCTTTCCTAGCTTGCTAAAGACAAGGCATCGCCCCACAGAGACAAAGGATGACAGACGTCTAGTTTCCCAGCTGGTCCTGCCCTAGCTCAGAGCCCAAGTTAAGGCACAATAAGAGTAAGACATCTTCAGAGAAGAGATCAGAGTCGGATACGGTATTTTCAATCTCCCAAAGGGGAGAACATCAGGCCTGCTGCTCCCCTTTTGAGGCTGCTAAAAGTAGGATTAGGTGGGGGAGATGGACTATTTGTTTGGTAAATTTAAATGAAAAACTAATCAGAAAAAGAGAGGCTGGCCTGAGACATACCCAAATTCTTTGAGTTCCTTTATCTCCATCCTGGCTTGTGATTTTTAAATAAAGAGATGAAGGAAGAATGAAAATAAGCATATTAGCAGATGTGACTCCTGTAAAATAAGAAAAAAAAAATTAAGTCCTTACAGCGGAATTTTAGCTTTCTGAACAGCTATCGGAGAATGAGAAGTATAAGGTTCATAAAGCCATACCTACGACCCCAAAAATATCCTTCATGGAGGGTATGAAGATCACCAACAAGTTGATAATAACCAAGAGTATGAAGGTAACCACGATATGACGGCACAAATTAAACTTCGTTTTCTTAGCCAGTTCAAATAAAGACGAACGAACCTACAGGAAAAGAAGACAAAGACTCTGTGAGGGCCCCTGGCACACCAACCGTCGCGTCCTCAGCAGAAACACATGTCCCGGTGCACAGGAATCTGGGAAATGTTTTGTAAGTCCTTGTGCAGGATTACAGGTAGGGGCTTGGCTTAAGGAAAGTATGTTTATTTACAAATAGGTAGTTAGCTCTGGTGGGGGATAATTTCCGTCTTTATCTGACTAAGTGTGTGCTCTTCCCGTCCGTTTCTGTGCTCTCATCACGCGCGAGCAAGATCCAAACACTCTGTCTACATTTTGAAGAAGGAACAGACTCATGAGAATTAAGGTTCATCCCAGCAGAGCCTGCCCTATCTCACTGACCCCAAAGTCTTGAGGTGCCTCCTTGGTAACATTCCAGCGACCCTGGGAAGTTCCCTCCCGCAGGCTGTCTGTGGGGCAGGCTCCAAACAGGGAGCGGCGGGCGAGACCTCGGCTTTTCTTACAGGGCCCCGCGGTCTGTTACTCACCGTGAAGAACAACACGGGCACCGTGAGGATGACAGCAACAATCACAGCCAGCCGCACGGTCAGGATGAGAATGTCATCTTTACTCTGGTACTTGTGAAGGAGGTCTGACTGCACGTTTTCTGAAGCGAGCAAAAGAGAGTGTTGAGAGAGAAACAAGGCACGTTGCTGAATGACAGCTGATCTGAACAACAAAGAACGTGCACCCTAAAAGGCAAGGAAAGCAATGTCCTGGGTGTCGCAGTAACTACTGAAACAGTTTGTGAAGTCGAGAAGAAAAATGCCCTGTGGGAGACAGGCGCCACACGTCCGTAGGTCACCTTACGAGGAATAATGACTGTAAAGTCATCGCTACAAGCCGCTACCCAGTATGGGGGTGCTCAATTTATACCAAATTCAGCCGAGGCGTAAATTGGGGCTAAAAAGAACATCCAGTCGAAGCACAGAACCCTTCTTAATCTAGACTTTCCCCACTTGCTGCCGCTCGTCAAAGGACACTACACTGCCTCAGCCTTGTTGGGTGGACGGCAGGCCCCACAGAGCCTTCCAGACCCTCCTCTTATCACTCAGCTTCCAGGGGCCAGCCAACAGAGGTACAAAGACAACCAAAGCTAGAAGGGAAGTCCCTGCGAATGCTCACTGCTTTGACAAGACCTCCCTCCCCGCCTGCCTTGTCTCCTCTAAGGTCTTCTCACTGCACCGGTCTCAAGGTTCTGGGGGTGGAAGTCCAATTCTATTCTGTGCCATACACTGGGCTCAGTTTTGGAAAAGGGAGCCTAGGTTATAATAAAAATCTCATTAGTTCGAATTTTCTTGAGTCAAAATTTATAATGATCCAAAAATACCTGAGCCTTTTTCTTTGACCGAAGACTACAAAAGGGTGTGGTATTTTATTTTATGGGAAGAAAAAATATGGATTTGCAAAGAAAACTCATGGCTGGAACAAGGTAACAGTGAGACTGTTGAAGGAACATGTAGCTCTCCCTCCCTCTCTTTACCTACCCCCAGCGCCGCAATTCTGCAGGCAACCTAGAAACCCTATTTTTATGCAAAAATTCAATATGGCATTTATGGATTCATCAGACAATGCTGTTTGCCATTACTTGTGAAAATGGTGACAATACAACTCTGTAATCGGGGTAGCCATTCCCTCCAGGCTGAATTAATCATCCGGAAACGTGTTTAAAATTTTTTTTTCCCCAAAAGATATTATTTATTTATTTGACAGAGATTACAAGTAGGCAGAAATGGGACGAAGCAGGCTCCCCGCTGAGCAGAGAGCTCCACATGGGGCTCGATCCCAGGACCCTGGGATCATGACCTGAGCCGAAGCAGAGGCTTTAACCCACTGAGCCACCCAGGCGCCTTTAAATTTTGAGACATTTGTGTTTATGGGGGAAAAAAAATTCCCCAAAGAAATATTATTTAATAGAGAACAATGTGAAATACAGGTATTTAAATTTAAATCAGGTCCCAGATTGTAATGATAATTAAAGATGTTCAATACAGCTTGAGGATCATCTGAATAGCAGAGAGGGAAGACCTGATAAAAGAAAGAAAACTATTCCTACAGGGCCAAGAAGTTACAAATGAAACCCTTTTTCAGATTTCATTCCTTTAAACCCTCCCTGCCATTCCTTCAAATCTTTACAGGACTCCAACTTCCAGTGAACAATCAGGCATTTTATTTTTAATTAACACAAGTGTCATGAGTGTAGCACTCTGCTCTTTCCCACTTTCAACATCTGTCTCTGTCTCTCTTCTCTATTAATGGAATCTGACCCAATTTGCACCAGCAATTAGGAGAGCCTTCTCTGGTATAGTTTTCAACTTTGCTCAGTAAAGGTGGCATGCTTAAAAAACACAGTTTCTTTCTTTCTTTTTTTTTTTTTTTAAGATTTTATTTATTTAACACAGAGAGAGAGAGATCACAAGTAGGCAGAGAGGCAGGCAGAGAGAGAGGGGGAAGCAGGCTCCCTGCTGAGCAGAGAGCCCGATGCAGGCCTGATCATAGGACCTTGAGATCATGACCTGAGCCAAAGGCAGAGGCTTAACCCACTGAGCCACCCAGGCACCCCAATGCAGTTTCTTTTAAGGACTTTATTAGGAAGAAAAAATTACAGTATCTCGTTTCAGTAATTACTCTATTGTGCAGTCTACTCAAATAGGTAAAGGAATCATCACCATTTGCTTTATGTAGAAGAAAAGACCAGCAAAATCAATGGGTAGATTTGTTGCTTTTGGGGGCTATCGTGTTAAAAGTTATTTGGGTATTGGGGCACCTGGGTGGTTCAGTTGGGTAAGCAGCCGACTCTTGATTTTGGTTCCAGTCATGATCTCTGGGACTGAGCTGAGTGTGCTGGGCTCTGGGCTGCGCAGGGAGTCTGCTTCAGGATTCTCTCTCCTCTTTGGCCCTCCCCCCTGCCCCGTGCTCTCTCACTCTCTCTAAAATAAATACATAAATCTCTTAAAAAATATGAAAAGTTCTTCGGCTACAGATTTTTCACTAACTTATCTACAAATACATATATTTGTGTGCGAACAGAAGTCACTTACCGTAGAATGTCAAGTAGCCAAAAATGGCAGTCAAGAAGTACATAACAAACATGGCGAAAAAGGAGATATTGGACACCATCTGCATTTTTTTCTGTGATCGACTAAGAACAAAGATAAGGGAATTTTAAAAATTAAAAACCATGTTACTGAATTTAAGTACTGGTGTTAACACTGAAGAATACTAACAACTTTCTGTCCGGCTAGGGAAGATCTGAGCAGCGGAGCTTACCTGCCATCCACCTCCCCTGCCCCTAGCAATTACACCAGTTTAAAATAGCTTCTTTTATGCCAAACGGGTAATGTGAGAGAGTGATTCATGGAACTCCCAATCCCTTAAATGCCCTTCCCCGTTCTTTTCAAAGAATATCAGGTTCTCATCTGAAGGGAGGAAAATATTTTTTTAATATTTGTTTTTGATATTATCTCCATACTCCGCATGTACAGGGAAAAGAGCAGAATAAATTCAAATACTATTCTCCCAGCCCAGAGATCACGGGCCAATCTGAAACTTGATCTCAGGTGTTCTATTGCTAAAGCTGTTATTTAGTTTCCTTTTTTCCCACTGAGTAGCCTCGGGGATGCACTTGGAAGTCTATGTTTCTAGAACAATAAATCCCAAGTGATCACAGCTGTGATGATGAAGGGCTCTATCTCTTAGGTCAAGTTTACTCGGGGAGTTTGGGTGGCCATTTAAGTTTCTTTAATGGCCAAAATAATTTCTCTATGAGACTTGTACTCAATAACAGACCATGATAGTCATAACATTTGTTTGTGTCATAACAAGGAAAAACTGAGATGCACACACATCAGAAAATTACAAACTAAAAGCTGGACTATTAAATTTAAAAGATGTCAAAGACATGTTTAAATGTCCTAAGTATAGGATCATAAAGTAGGATTGCTGTACACATAGATAGATAAAGATATTGCAAAACTTACCCATATATCAATTAAATATGAAAGAGGACAAGTCATGAGTGAATCAATGCTAAATGATATTTTATTTTTCAAAATGGGAAATACTGTATATCTTTTCTGAGCTTAAGACTATGCCATGAAGACTATTTTTATCTGTAAAGTCTGCTAACAGTTAGCTAAAAAGAGAACTCAGGAGGAAATTTATAAGCAGGACTTTAGTTTTCTCTAAAACAGCAATCAAAAACAAATCCACAGAATCATCTTAATAGTTTAAAATGAACACTTATATTCTCTTGTCCAGTTTTTGGCCTTAACATTAATTTCTTTCTGCCTGATTTCGCAGCCTTTTCCCTCTAAACCAATACAAGGCAAATCAGGCACAACACATTTTGCAGTTTATACATGAATCTGATTATAACACTTGGCAAGGAAGCATAAGTCACATAAAGCAACACAAAGACTTGAACTCTCCTAAGTAATATAATATGTGAAAAACTGATTTAACAAAAAAGTCCACATAGGTGGCCACTTTATGTATTTATGGCCAAAACATAATGCAGTTTTCTGATTTTTCTTATTCTCTTTTTCCATTAATATAGTACTTGCTCCAGAATGGCAGAAAGTAAATGTTGAGGCTGGCTGATGAATCCATCTGCCAGATCATTATACAAATCTATTTATTTCAATACAGTACTTGCCTATTAATGAGGGGATGTAAAAAATGATTAAGGTAAAAAAAAGGTAAAATGACTAAGGTAAACAACAAATCTCTTACTCTTTAAGCTCACTGTAAATTGGCAGGACTGATGGGTGGCAGACAAAAGCAAACGCAATAGTCGGTAAAGCATACACGGTCTGTTTGGAAGAGAAAAATAAACATTACGAAGAAGCATTTATTACTCTAAAAATTATTCCGCTCCAATATTTCTGTGCTGTCGTCTTCTCTGACAGCTCTTCAGAATTCCTGGATTACTCGATTATTAGGAGGGCTTTGGTGTCGAAAATAGAAGCAGCTTTTCTAAGAGGGCTTATCTAGCTTGAGACGTGAGGCACTTGGCACACAGGGCTCTTAGGTTCCCCTCACCTACATCCTATTTTACTGCTTCGGGCAAAGCATCATCCCATAGTTACAGGGCACCGTCACCCTGCACGTTCCCTGCATTAATTTACGAACTCCCAACAACAACCCTGATGGGTAGACAGACCACTGACGCTCTCCTGACTCCCTTCAACAGGTTAGGTGACATGCCCCGGGCTTCTTCCATCTCTGTTCCACTGCTCTTTGCTCTACAGGGCCCGTCAATCCAGACTTAAAAGTTGGCATCTAAAAAGACAACTACTTCCCCAGTCACTACGTTGGCTGTGTTCTAAGAATTGTGCCTGCATGCAAGAGAGCTCTCTTTAGTTTTCTTTCTTTCTTTCTTTCTTTTTTTTTCTGGTCGTAACATTTTTACTGGCTTCTCAACATGTAACTTTATTTTATGTATTTTTTTATTAACATATAATGTATTATTTACCCCAGGGGTACAGGTCTGTGAATCATCAGTCTTACACAATTCACAGCACTCACCATAGCACAAACCCTCCCCAATGTATCTAACGCTGCCAACCTATCCCTCCCACCCCCCCACTCCTCCAGCAACCCTGAGTTTGCTTCCTGAGATTACGAGACTCTTATGGTTTGTCTCTCTTCCCCGTCCCATGTTGTTTCATTTTCCCCTCCCTTCCCGCCATGACCCTCTGCCCTGCCTCTCAAATTCCTCATCAGAGAGATCACATTTAATTGTCTTTCTCTGATTGACTTATTTCGCTTAGCATACTATGGCCATACCACCCTGAACGGGCCCAATTGCATCTGATCTCTTTAGTTTTCTTAGATAAGACTTTTTAAAACTCTCGAACTCAGTACAACTTCTGATGCAAAAAAAAAAAAAAAAGAAAGAAAAAAGAAAGAAAGAAAGAAAGGAAGGAAGGAGGAAGAAAGTAACATTTCTCATGCTCTAATTCTGTGAAAGCACTGGACCAGGCCCATTCTAAAAAAATGCTGTGAGATATAGAACAGTATCCTTGTTTTTCACTTGGGGATCTGATAGCTTGCCAAACGATTTAAGTCCAAGCCTGACCGGTTCTGTAGTCCACTGTTCCCCATGCTAATAACAGCACTCCAACTGTGTGAAAGTTTGAAGTGTCAGTTTGTGTGTCTGTATTTCAGCATCTGTATTTCCACTGTGCGAGCTGGGGAAACCGGAGGGATGCCTTTCTATCACCACCAGGGAGGAGCAGGGAGTGGGCGAAGGAGGTATTAATCTGTTTTTAAAGATCGACAAGGAAGAGAGGAGCTGAGACAATGATCCACACAGAGATTTTCACAGACAATGCTAAAGGTTGTCCTATATGTAAACTGCATAGGAGGAAGCATGAAATCTAGTATTTGCCTATTTAAAGGTCTCTGAATTATGGGATTTGGGAAGCAGTGGTTTGGTGTTCTGTTGAGAATGAATTCTTTCAAAGCAGTTTAATGACAACAAATAGGAGAACTATAATGCCCTTAACAAAATGCTCTTTTTTATATTGAAAAGATGAGGAAACTTACCTTTGAATTGAAGGTAACATATTTTGGTGTACACATGTCAGAGTTTGTTAAATTAGCACTTATTGTTGAATTTAGCTCTGGAACGGTGCAGGGAATTTGAAATTTCTTGTAGATTACCTGGTATTAAGAAATATAGGAGAAACAATTAGACTTTATCAAATAAAGCCAAATAATAAATATCTGCTGTATATCATAGTTCTGTGGCAAAACCAAGCCAATCATTTCATCAGCACTTACCACTATTAGGAAAAAAACCATACAGCTCAAAGAAAATCCACTAGTATAGCCAAGATACCCTAAAAGAAAAGTTGAAAAAAATTATTATTATTTCATGTATCACCTTGTTTCTTGCAATGCATTATTTCCAGCATAGGTCCAATAATATACAAATATGCCTATGTGAATAGAAGATTTATTATTTGAGAGTGCTCCTTTATTTGGCCAAAAAAAAAAAAAGGCGACTTTAAATAAAAGTATCATATTATCACTTTGATTCTAGTTTTCTCTGATACACTAGACAATGCAGACTCCCAGATAGGGAAAAAGAGCCTCCCAAATCCGGCCGTAGCTCTCTGTTGCTATACTCTGATGGAGCCTTACAGCCAAATCCATTACTCCTTGATCTCGATATTCTTTATTAAGTACCTACTGCATACATACTGAATATCAGCTACAGTACTTCTCTTCCTAGATGAGGGGCCCTCATAGAGGAGATGAAGTGATTTCTAGGAATAAATTGAGCGTCTGGGGATCTTCACTTGCTCCCCTTGGAGTCCCCATCCACTGTAACTTCCACAGAGGCAGAGTTAAGTGGTCTCTGGGAGGTTGCGTTGTTCCCAGAGAAAAAGAGCGCTTCCCTCCTTAAACTCAAAATAGCTATGTGTGTATACACAGAGAAGCCAAAACACAGATCCAGGAACCATAAAATTAAGTCGTTTTTAAGATCTACTTCTAGATCTTACATAACAGCTACAGAGGGTTGATATTCATACAAAACAAAACACTACGGTTAACAGTCATTTGCAGGAAGAATTTTAATCTAAATGTCTTCCTTGAATTTGCCCAGAATTAAAGGTGATGCATTTTGGACTAGATACCAATCTGGCCACATGATTCAATATATACTATTCCCACAACATCAGGCACATTTGTCTCCAAATATAAACATACACACACGAAAATATCAAAACCAAGTGGCTAGGACCTAAATTATGGCAACCTTTGACCTTTCACTTCAATCTTTCCCTTCAATGAAGCAAATAATTGAGATGGGTTAGACTCCGATAATATACGAATGATTCATTCTACTTTAGGGGATAAATACAAGCAACTTTCTGTCTTGATATTAGATTTGAAAATCTACTGATCTAAATAATCAGGATATTGAAAACCTTGTGTAAGGAGAATTCATATTCTGTACTTTTCTCAGAGTAGCCTGTAAGTTGTGCTCTTCGATACGGTACTGAGTCTGTTGCTGGCCCCAGAGCCTCCCCTCCCCCTTCCACAGCTCAATGGAGGGACTGCTTACGAGGTCACATACCGACCAGTGTTTTTAGCCCATATTAAAGTCAAGCCTGATTAATACTTGTAATTTATCATTCACATAATCTTTACCTTACAAGTAAAAGTAGAGGGGGCAAAGTTATTCATTTTCATTAGGTTTCTGACTCATCTGGGCACTGTAGAGACTATGATAAAAGCAAGCTCTTTCCTTACCTAAGTTCTTCAAAAGACACAGAGGGAGGATTATGCCAAAGGTAACAACGACCACTAGCACGCGGCCATCCACATACCAGGCTCTGAAAAAGGCATTTAAGTTGGGTCACATTTTCATAGAAAGTGAAATTTTTTTCTCAAATTTAAAACTTCACAATACATTTCAATGAATTTTTATTATTATTAATTTTTACCATTAATTTCTATCATTTTTCAGGCTTATCCAAACACCTTAATCCAACCACTTCCCATTTACCATCGTCTCTCTCCCCAGTGATGGAAGAAGGGGGATTTTTTCCCTCCCCCACCAGCTAAATGGGGCAGTCCTCTGAATAATTTACGTGGTTTCAAAGCTGAATGCACACACTGCATTCTGTCAGATTACAACATGTCTTATCAATTATTTAAGGAGAAGTTCCATTTTGTTTTGCTTGGCTAATACCATTGAAAAACAAGTCAGCACAGGTAGGCATTGCTTTCTCCCTAACCTCTTGTATTTGACCTTGAGTCCTGATGACAGAACATGAGGAATTCTGGCTCCTATGATTCTGCCTTGAAAGAAAACAGAGAAACAAAGACTGGCAAGAACTATTAAACAAGAGGGAGTTAAAACAATGGATATGTCAGGTGTAGCTCCAACATTTTCCAAGCTTAGCTAGATTTTTATTCAAGTTGGCTCATGTTAATGTTGCTCCGCTCCCTTCTTTAAGAAAGAGACTAGGGTCTTAATGTGTTTGCATGTTCCACTTCTGTGTTAAATATATGTCTGTGCTAAAAATACTCTGTATCTGTTCTGTTCCGTAGAAACTGGATATAGATTTCAGGCTCTCCGGGAGATGCAGCATCTACTGTTTGCAGCTTGACAGATAAATCTACCTTTTAAATGCTCATCGTCAAATGGCTTTCCCTGCTTCTTTCATTTATATAAAAACCCCAGAGAAATGTATTGGAACAACAAAGAAAAAAAATAACAACCCAGAGAAAACTCAGGTTCCTGTAGTTTTCATAAAACAAAAACTTTGGTTAGTCCACATTCAAATTAAGAATATTTTTGTTATCTTACAAAAAAATGGTCTATCACTTACGAAAATGCCTCTTCCTCTCCCATAAGAAACTTTATGGCGGAGGGCAGCTCATTTTTGACTATGAAGAGGTAGCTCAGCATTGCTAGAGGAAAATGAGAACATTTTTAGAAAGGAGATACCAAGGCTCATGTTGCAAGCTATATAAAAGGCTACCAGCCTGTTCTTAGACTGACCTTCAATAAGACACAAAGACAGTTTTAGCTACTCAGTATACTTGGGTTTTAAATAAGTGACTGCTCTCTCTGCCTTACTTTCCATGTGCCATTTTAGCAATGAGAACGATACTGCTTCCATTTTGTTAAAATTCATCGGGCCACCCAACCACCAGAATTAGAAAAGATAATAATATTCACATACTTTAAAGTTATGTATAGAAAAAGCGTGTTCCTTTTACCTCCAGTGTTCTGTAGAGAGGTGGCTCCAAAGATTACGAGCTTCCCTGTGGTGCCAAAGACCTGTTCTCCCAGCTTTTCATAAACCATGCAGCCTATTTAAAAATCATAGTTGAGAACACAAGAAATGACAGGGATCTAAAAGTTAAAGAAAGCCAAGATATCCTCATTCGAGGGACTATTCCCCAAGTTATTCTGCCTTTCTCAAAATCACATACATAGCCTTTTGGGCTTTGCAAGGGTTAAGATGCTACAACATTGTGACATTTTAAAATGTCAGACATGACCACCACTTCTCCTTTTTCAGGTTGGCTACAAAAGCATTACAGTTCAATTATTAGGTCATAAGGCTTATTTTTAACTATCTCGAAGAGTTTTCAACCGGGGGTGGGGAATTCCTACTCTGATCTCCTTTCTCAGGTCTGGTACATATCATTAAAGTAAAGATTTGATTTAAAAATAAAAATCCTTATTGTGGGGATGATAGTTTCCTTTTGAATTAATTATGTGAACTGATGAGGCTAATAAGGAATTATCTTAATCTTAATAACATTAATGCCTCTTGTGTCCTAAACACAATAACAAACATACAATAGTCAACACCAGAATGTTCATCATTTGTAAAATTTAGTTCACAGATACATAACTCAGAAAAGAGACCCATAGACAAATCTGTCAAAAGAATAATCTGGCTACAAGAATATCCTAACATGTTCAACTGTCTCATTTCGATAAATACTAAACTGCTAAACCATTCATTAAGAAAACACGTTTATATATCTTTATGACAGTTCGGCTCACGTTTCTAAAACTTTCACAGAAAGCAATGTGGGTCAGGCTATAATTAAAGCTTTGTTCAATCTCTCAGAAGACTGGTGTTTAAACAAGACAGTGGTAGATGCTCAATCTATTACAAAATGTCCCACTTAAATGGAGTCTTCTCTGTATAGTAATAGTTGGCTAATGTGGTTTCTCAGCTAAAGCAAAAGTCAAAGTATTACAAACAGAATCCATTTGTCCCAGGAATAGAAAATAAACACTTCAGGTATTACACTGCCCAGAACTTGGAGCCCTACCCCAGTACCCTCGCTCCCACATTGCCTCGGGCATACCATTTTCTCCTTGGAATATACACAAAAGGGAATGAAAGCACTGTTTACTTTTAAAATCTCGAAGGCTGTAATATCAAAACATGGGATCCTTGTTCTGAATTTGTAAAGACCTAAGGAAAAACTGAAGCTTTTCAAATGAAGTCATTTCAAACTAGAAAACCAGGTATGATTGGGGGTTTGCTTTAAATGGCAGTGCTATTCTCTCAGGGTTCAAGACAATTTACGGTCCATGGTGCCGTGTCTGTTTCTCTGGGTAAACACCACTATAGGTTTTTGAGGAACTGTAGGTCAATGTACTCTTCAGTAATCAGTGGCTGAACCAGGAGGGCATTACTCGTTCACAGTATCACCATGCAAATCATTCATCCTGGCTTTAACAAAATTAGACCTACTATCAGCTTACCTGTTTCCTTTGAACAGATCAAAAGAAGGTTTATTGAATATATAGATAGCAGTGTCACGGAAGTCAAAAGTATCCTAAAGCAAAGAAAACAAGTCTTGTAATAACTATAAAAGAACATACTCAGACCTTACATTTTAGAAGGGCAAAGGCTTATTTATTTGGTTAACACTGTTGGTAGCATCCAGATTTTGGAAATGATTAGTCACACCCTTTTTAAAATCCTCAATAAAAATATTCTACCAAATAAAGAGCTGCTCATTAGAATCTGAGTAACCCTAACAGTGCAAATCCTCTATGTTAATTCAAAGCCTAAATAGCTCTCTGAGGTCATTTCAGTTGAAATGACTTTCAGACAGTATTAGGAAAGAAAGCTTTTATGGCCTATGATGCACTTTCTGTTACATCTGAGTGAGAAAGTGTGAAAGAGGTGTGAGATGGGGTGGCGGGGTGGGGGTGGCGGGGTGGCGGGGGGGGGGGGGGAGGCAAGGGCTGAGGGGAAGTCTTGTAGTGACTCTTAGGTCGATGACCATGTGACTTTAGGCAAGTTGCTCAATTTCTCCCACCCCTAGATTCCTCACCTATAACATAGACACAAACTAAATGATGTCTATGATTCTTTTCATCTAATTAGTCTGGCTATTTTTGAATCTATGCATTGGACTACTGAGATAATTCACTTTTTTTGCACCTAGTTCCTCTTAAAGATCAAGCATTTCTTCTAACCGATGGGAAAATTTTGATTAGGAAAATGAGAAAACATTTTTGAACGACGAACTCATGTTTTTGTTTTGGTACATCTGGCTTATTATCAAACCCACCCCAAGAAAAAGCACAGCTAAAATGACATGGGAGATCACATAGATTATTTCCAAATCATTTGGTTAAAACAGACTTGGTAATTGAAAATAAAGCCTATTCGCTAAAAAAGAAAAAAGTTCCAGTTCCCCCAAATGAAACCACTCACTCCCTGATATAGGAGATCTATCCCTAGAACAGTATATAAGTGCAGTTGATTCCACATTTGAGTAAATAAGGCAGGGATTTTTCTGGCAAGGGCCATTGAGAGGCACTTGGCTTATCATGGGATTCTCTCTGTGTGGGATCTCTCTTCCCAACCCCAAACCCCTCCCGCACACCCACTGAACCCGTCCTTGGGCTCAGCTCAGATGTCACCCCTTTATGTGCCTTTCCTTACCCCAGGCAGAAAGGCAACTCTGTGGCTGTCTCGTGTCTTATGGTGTTTTGCTTCCCCTATAGTTCCCTATAGGCAATGCGGCCATAAGGAGATCGATGGGGGAGAACAGAATGGCCAACTACAGAGCAGACAGAATGCCAGAGATTGGTCATAAAACATAAAAGAGGGACAGAGCTCAGCAGAGGTAAAACAAACATGGGGAGAAAGAACAGAAAACCTAACACTCTGGGTGAAGACCAAACTGACCAGCCAATAAAAAGGGGAATTTAGGTGAAAAGGTGATGATAAGGAAGTACATTCAGACATATATTGACTTAGCTAAGATCCTTGAGGGGGAGGGTGATTCCGAAGGTAAGTCCCTTATTACCTCTTCTGGCTGAGGGACAGGAGAAAGTGAGAGCAGGCAGTCCCATACCCAGCTCATAGTTCTGAGATACATAATGGAGCCCCATTTGGTATGTTCTGCCAGAGAGGAAGATACAGGACCCAACTGTGGTATGATTTTTCTTTCACCTTGTAAGAGATACACAATATTTATTCTGAAGAAGCAAGCTTCAAATTCTGCTCAGAGTTCACTCACATTTTTAGGGACAATGAGACAAACGGGTGACTTCCATGTGCGCATGTGATAAAGCATAGAGGACTTGGGTGTGACGCAGCCTGGCATGGGTTTCCAGTAGGGGATAGGAGAGATGCAAGTTGCTGCTGTTCTCGAGTGACCACATGCCCTGTTGAGTCTATTCCCCTGGGACTGATGTGGGGAGGAGGGGGATCCTGCCACCAGGCCCCAGGCTAATGACTAGAGAGTATGACCTTGCAGGAATTACGTGCCTGGCAGGAGAGACAATTACTAATGTCTACCTAATGATTAACCAAAGGCTAGGAGAACTGGTTACTTATTAGCCAAAGAAACATTATAAGGAAACATTCCTTCCCTCCGCTAGCAGCCCCTGGGACCACATGGGTCTTACATACGGTTGCCTCCCAACATACTCTACTGGGTCAAATCTCATTGGAGGTGATGCTCAAGCTGGCCTGTGGCCCTTGGCAAGAAGTCAAGGATTTCTTCATGAACTCCTATCACCTCTTTTTCTCTTTCCAGGAGAAAAGTCTTGGTCAAGGAAGAGATTAGCAGGGGGTGCATCTATGCTCTCCCCCACACTTACCAACAGCAGAGTGAGATCCTCCCACTGTTGAAAACAACCCTCCTGCTTCCGTGTTTAAAAGACATAACACTGCACCCCAGACAGAAGGATCTGGAGTGACATTCTGACAGCCTCTACATTTAACCGCCCCATCTCTGAAGATGGTCTTCTCCATCCCTCCCAAAATCTACAACTTCCCTTCAAAAACCAAAAACTAATATAAAACAAAATGCTTTTTTCTAGCAGGTCATAAAAGGCAAAATCTGTACATAAAATTTTAAGACCACTTTGGGCTATAAAAGAAATCTAGTAGTATTAATGGAATTAAAATGTAGAGAAGTGCACCTCCTTGTTTAGATTCTTAGAAAGAAACTCTAAGTTGTCTAATTGGCTATAATCATGCTAGACTAAGGGGATCCGGGGGTGTCAAAGACACAAAATATAACATCAGAATGAAAGCAGGAGGAATGACTTGAGAGAATGTAATGACTTATTTGAACATTTCTCCTGTCTTGAGTGTGATTGTACCTCCATTTGTCCGATGAGATCTTTGTACATTTAATTGTGGTTTGCTGGCAGAGAAATATACACCGATATTCCTGTGCTAAGAGGAAAACGAGCGATTCCTTTCTGCATCTCATCCAGACGTCATGTTTGCCTTCACACTTCTGATCACTGACGACAAGCTCTAATATGGTTACGGCAAAAGCCGCTTGCTGAAAAAGGTGTTTGGGGGCAACTAAATCTTGGCGATAGGAACTGAGCTGTCAAGGTGTTGGTATTTCAGACTTAGGTTCAGCCTTGAAGAGAAGGGGATCCAGAACTTGTAGGTGGACATAGGCACTGGGTAAGCAGTGGCAGGAGTGTGAAGAGTGTGATCAGGGACTTCCAAGAACCCTCACACTGTCAGCCACACTAGGCAAGAGGTGGTGTGGGGACATCCTCAGAGAGTCTATGGCCCCTACGGGGAAGGAGACTGTTAGGAAACAATTCGAGACTCCAGGACCAGGGAGGGGTCTTTAGACACTGCCCTGTCCAGTTTTCCACCCAACACAGGCAGCCTCTCTGCTCCATCCCACACACAGGCATCCAGGTCTGCAAAGTGTGTCACAGGGGACCCATACGCCACCCATCCTATCCTGCTTCTGTGAAGCACCATGTACAGGAACTTAGGCTGAGCTGAAACTACCGCTGCCATTTCACCCTTTGGACCTACTTGAATCTACGTAAAATCAAAACCCTCTTCTGCCAAACAGTCCATCTGATGGTGCTCTTTTTCAGATTGTGCCCTTTCACCTACACTTCTCCAATTCTTCCAGCTGTCATCCTGTGATGGGGGCGTTCAGGCTCTTTACATCTCAGTCATGGTCCAGTTCCTCAACCATCCTTTGTCATGGCTGTGTGCCAAGAAAAGCACAATACTGTCACATCAGTTTGGGTCCAAATAGCACAAAGCATATTAAGATTACTAACTTGAGATGGACATCATGTTTCCTAGTAGGCAACCTATTTTGGTGTTCATTTTTACGGCAGCCAAGCCACACTTTTGATTCTTATTGAGCTTCTGTTAGAAACGCCTATTAGGTTACTCTTCCTAGTTCCATCCTGTGTATACTTTTTTAAAAAGATTTTTATTTATTTTTTAAGATTTTTATTTATTTTTATTTATTTATAAATAAATAAACAGAGAGAGATCACAAGTAGGCAGAGAGGCAGGCAGACAGAGAGGGGGAAGTCGGTTCCCGCCAAGCAGAGAGCCCAATGCGGGGCTCGATCCCAGGACCCTGAGATCATGACCTGAGCCGAAGGCAGAGGCTTAACCCACTGAGCCACCCAGGTGCCCCATGTGTATACTTTTTTTGAAAGGATTCTACACTTTCCATTATATCTTGTCTTTCCAGTCTCGTGATATCTTTTAAAATTGTTGACCTTTTTTACTTATGTATCAGCTACCTCATCAAGCTTCCTATCTTGAATTTGCCTTCATCCAAGTCACTGCTTCTAACTTGGAGTAGAACAAGAACCCAATCTAGAAAATGGCCCACTGTCCCATCAACTGCTCCAGCCAGAAAACCGGAAGTCACCCTTGATCTTTTATCTACTCTCTCATCCCTAACATCTAATCATTGGCAAGTGCCCTTTCACTTCTCTCTCAAAAATAGTTCCTAAATCCAAATGCCTCTCCACCCCGCCCCCCCCATCTCCACTGTCACTACTCTGATCCCAGGCACCATCACCTCTAATTTCTGGGCAACTATAGTGCTCTCTGTCTCTCATTTCTTGCCCTCTCTGATCCATCCTCCAACCAGCAGCCAAAGCAATCTTTTTATTTCATTGCTTTATTATGTCCCTCCATTACTAACTAGACTGTAGGACAGGGCGTAACACATCATTCAGAGTCATGGGCCATCTTATTTGCCTATTTACATACAATACCAAACAAAGCACACAGCAGACTCTTAGCTAAGAATGAACTTACAGAATATTAGTATCTCATTTGTAAGTCATATGGGATTATGCCAAATGTCTTGCTAAAATCAAGATACATTCTGCTTAAGACAATCCTGTGACCAACTAGTTCACTATTATCTCAAAAGATAAAGTAGTTTAGCACAACTATATAGGAAAACCCTATTGACCTCCAGGGAGCAATATTTTCTATGGTATTTGTACATAAAAGTTATTTAATAATTCATCCTTAAATACTGCTTGAGATCTACTTTTTACCAAGTAGATCTGGGAAAGCTGGGATGAAATCTGCCCATTTCTAGTCCTCTGGCGATACTCCTGCTCTCTGTGATTTCTTAAATATTTCTGACAGGGGTCCTAGATATATTTAGTGTATTTGGTGCAAGAAAATTTTGGCTCCTACCTTAAACAATAACCTCTAAACATCTATTTTAAAGACATTTACTTGTTATTGTTTAGACTCACAGTGATAAGACTGTAATTCTTTGCTCTCCCATAACTTACCCAGACATTATATGGATAACATTATAATAAATCTCATTTCTTAAAGTGCTATATGTTAATCAAATGGAAAACTGTGACAATAGAACCACATATTTAAGGCAATTGAAATGTTCTTTCTTTCTTTTTTTTAAGTAGGCTCCATGCCCAGTGTGGAGCTCTATGTGGGGCTTGAACTCACAACAGTGAGATTAAGACCCGAGCTGAGATCCAGAGTCATACACTTAACCCACTGAACCACCCCAGTGTTCCAACAATTGACATATTCTATGTGATTTCACAACTACATTTGGGTAAATTTATCAAATCCTACCCTTTAAAATGAAGAATTTTACTGTATATAAATTATACCTTAAAAAGACCAATCCCCGACCACATCTTTTAAAAGCCTAGCTAAATAACAAGAAATTGTATACCATGCTCCCCACCCAGCAGCAGAGCCCTCGAAAGAGGCGAAGATGAAGCAGCAGTCACCACCGCCGATCCAGAAATAGCTTCCATGGGGGTGTTTACATGGGGGTGTTCCGGGCTGCCATGCAGGTGAGTGCTTTCAACTCCTCCAGGACCCATTCCTCTTAAAAAATAAGGGGACCCTTCCCAACCTTCCCTGCACGACTCTCCCCGTCCAAAGTTTAAAGCAGCTGCCCTCAAACTTTAAGGGTATATACGACTCTCCTTAGGATCTTGTTAAACTGAAGATTCTAATTCAGTAGATGTGGGGTGGGACCTGAGAGTCTGCACTTCTCAAAAGTCCCCAAGTATTTCAGATGCTGCTGGTCCAGGGACCACTCTTGGAGTAGCAGGGATTTAAAGCTGCCAGCTCTGGCCCTGTGGCAAACAGATCTCAGTGTTCCCGTTTCTCACAGCTGTTGAACTAGTGCCATGTGGCCTGCCGCACTGTCTGCAGCTGGGGTGCCATGCCACCATCACAGTGTGACTACCTATGACACAGCCCCACGGCTGTCCAGGGGAGAATGCAGTGAAGTGAAGCATTTACAGCTGAATCATTATCATTCCTATGGGATGCAGACCATTCCTGTGGGATCCTGACTTCCTGGACCATTCCTGTGGGATCCTGACTTCCTCGGTATATTAGGGCATTAGTTACTCCACCAATATATATATTTTAAAATTAGGGGCTCATGGGTGGCTCAGTCAGTGAGGTGTCTGCCCTCAGCTCGGGTCATGATCCTGGGGTCCTGGGATGGAGCCCCTCATCGGGCTCCCCTGCTCAGCACAGAGCCTGCTTTGCTTCTTCCTCTCCATCTGCCCCACTCCTGACTCATGCTTGCTTGCTCTTTCTCCCAAGAAATAAACAAAATTATTTTCAATGCCACATCCCTCCCCCCACCCCAGCCACGTTTCTTTTCTTCCAAAAGGGATCTGAGGCTCACTACACTATATAATTCGTCCTGTTCTAAACCCAGTTAAAAGTATAAAACATTTACCATCATCATGATTGGAATAATCCATATAAAAACTCCCTGCACTGGAGCAAAAGTAATCTTTTTCACTAGTTTTGCTTTTTTTTTTTTTTTTTTTTTAAGATTTTATTTGTTTATTTGACAGACAGAGATTACAAGTAGACAGAGAGGCAGGCAGAGAGAGAGAGAGGGAAATAGGCTCCCTGCTGAGCAGAGAGCCCGATGTGGGACTCGATCCCAGGACCCTGGGATCATGACCTGAGCCAAAGGCAGCGGCTTAACCCACTGAGCCACCCAGGCGCCCACTAGTTTTGCTTTTATCTACCATCATCTCCCACCAATCTACAGCCCCTCCCTCCAAAATTCAGAGACACATGATCTGGTTGAGGGAGGATATTTACAAGAAATTTAAAATCCCAGTACAAGCTAGTTGGACAAACTGTAGGAAACGTACTATCTTCTGGCCAACCATCTTTCTCCAGTCCTTCCCCTCTGTTACTGGCCTCTCTTTTACTTTCTTCTACCCTTTCCCTTTCTCCAACCTTTCTTCCTGTGCCCCCCCTCCACTTTTTTCTTCATCTCTTATCTCCACTAACTCTCTCTGCCCCTCCATCTCCTCCCAGTCAACTAACTCCTCCAAAGGGAAATACCTAGATGAAGGAAGTAAAGATCTAAAATCACTGCTACAGAGAGCAGAGCACTAGCTGGGGATGAAGGGAGAGCTGGGCAGCATGGAGAACCCAAGCGAAGATGCTGAATGTAGTTACCCATCTGTGTAGTTAAGAAGCTCAGATTCGGGGGGTTTCCAGCTAGTGTGACAGAAAGCTAGCGGGGAAGGGAATTTTAGGGTGTGGGAAAGAGAGGGGTTTTCAAGTGAAAGGCCATGACATCTGCACTGGACAGGGAAGGAAGTGTACTTCTCCCTGAGGTTCTCCGAGGCTGTTGGTGACATTGGAGGACAGGCATGGGAGTACCCCAGGGAGGAGCCTGGAAATGGGGAGGAGGTGCTGTGGTCACAAGTAGAATGTCTGAGGGTGACTGCAGAGGCAGATGGTGTAGCACAGTTCCTGGCCCAGGAAAGCCATGCTAGCGGGAGGCTAAGTGGAAAAAAAAAAAAGGCAACACAGAGGAAGAATCCTCTATTTAATGAGAGCCCAAATGGAAGGGGATGTGCCTGAAAGTGAGAAGAGAGGGACCAAGTGTTCTGAGTTCCTGATCCATGTGAAAATTTGAAATATTTTGGAAAATTCAAACCTGTCTTTAATATACAAATCCATTTCCTAGAACTTTAATAGGAATTCAATATAATTAATAAAACAATCACTACCAATAAATTTAAGGTATTTTCAGTACGTCAGGCCCACACTAAGCACTTTAAAATATTTCATTTATGAGTAGTACTATTACTATTTTACAGATAAGGAAATTGAAGTTAAGAGAGGTTAAGTATTTTGTCTAAGGTCGCAGAGCTAGCATTAGAGCCCTGAAAGTCTGATTCCAAAGTCGTTACCCACCCATGCTATATTGTCTGCCAAAGTCAAATGTCCAAATGACAGTGTAAAAAGTAAAACCTAAGCAGAAGACAAACGACTTAGAATGCAATACATTACAGGCCTAACAGAGCCCGCTGTTAACAGTGAGATCTGGGGTGATTTCTTTATACTTAATTTATTTTATGTATTTTCAAAATGGTCTTTAATGATTATCTCACTTACAATAATAGTATTAAAATGAAAAATGTAAAAAACCTCTTAAATGATAGTAGTATTATTCCAATTCTTCCTTTTGGGGAGGGAGGGGAAGAGTTGCATTTGTTTAAACCCCAAGGTCATTAATATAGTCCCAATTTCACTTAAGGAGCTCACAAAATACTTTTAAAAAAGGAGCAGAAACATATAATTATTCAGTCCCAAAGTGTACTTCCTAGTCACTACACTGTGATTAAATTTCAACATTCTGAGGGTCAGAGGACCAGCATACCAGGATCTGGTGGCATGCAATTATTTGTAATATTTACAAATTAGAGAGTGAAAGAAATGGTTTTTAAATGCTGAGCTGGGAACGGGCTGGGATCAATATTCGTACAATTTCTTCCATTTCTTTCCTTGTAGATAAATCTACATTTCTTGGTGCAAAGCTGCTCTTAAACTAGCCTCACTGCTGGTTAGATATTTCGTCTTGTCTAATTTCTAATGAAAGAAATATGCCTCACTGATGACCAAATCAAGAAAGATCTAGTATGATCCTACAGAGAATGAAGTACTTAAAAGATGTATGCAGACAGAACTAGAATTTTATCAACTTAGTTGATACTTCATGAAGTTAAACAGTTAGGAGGAGGGTTGAGTTTAAAAGAGGAAGTTGTACTGGTAAGAAAGAAAGCCATGTGCCACTACCACTTCCTGTTTTTGCTTAGAGTCGTTGGTAGAGGTCTGTGGGTTCTGCGGGCGCTCCATTTATAACTCTTGACATGTCCCCCTTCCTCCTCTTCCACTCCACAAGAATAAGTAGCTTCCTTTTTCCTCAAACCTAGATCCTTACCTTTGAAAATGATGCCCTTTATTACACTCTTAAGATGTAACTCCTGAGTGACAGAAAAATTCCACGTAACCATTAAATAAAGAAGTGTGCTGTTCTCGGTGGGTATTTTGGACTTCCAGGCTAAGGGGAACAACAGAGCTGAGGCTTCATTCATACTTTCCTCCTCTGTTTCCATGGTAACAATGCACATTGAAGGAGCGATGGAAGAGTTAAGAGGACTACACCATGGGCTTGTTGCCCTCTTTCCCCTCATCCCACACCAATCACAGTGTCATCCTAGCAAGTGCCTTAGCCTCTGTGACTCTTAGCTTCTTTACCTATAAAATAAGGATGATAAATAGGGTTGTTATAGGTCCCATGGCACACGTATACTTTATAACATCTTTTTTTTTTTTTTTAACTCTCAAAGAAAAAAAAAAAGCTATTCGCAGCTAGCAAGCCAGACAAAAAGAAGCTACAGGTGGTTTTGGTCAGTACGCTGTAGTTGGCAAACCTCTAATGTAGTTGCAGATGGTTGAAACATGGGCCCGATGTGAAGTGTAGCCATTGAACAAAGCACAGCTAACTGGCCCACACAAGGGCAGTCTTCCACTCTACTAAACCAGCTACCACTCTGTGAGTAGTGAAGGTTCAAGCTAACCTTGAAAATCCAAATTTCTGGGCTGTCTGGACCTACTGTGCTGATACACACCTCGCTTACTGCAACCCAGGAAAGATTCACGCATCACGGAGGTCTTAATACTGGGAAAACCTCAGACAGCAGAGTTAAGTTGCCTCTCGCAACCTGAGAAAAACACTGTGCTCCAAATGGGGGCCATGCTGTTGTCCTTGGGTAGCACCGGGGTACCGGGACAGGATGCGACTCAGGCTACAGAGGACTCAGCCAACTCCGGGTGCATGCTCTCGCGCATGCGCGCAGTACACACACCCGCGCACCTCTGGGGCCACGAGAATTGCCTTCTTGGAACCCCTTATCAGACACATCTTAGATGACTCACCAACTAAGCATAACTGCCCAACTCTTAAAAACAATGGGTGGGACTCATCTCCTACGCTTGCCAACCCTCTTCATTTACAAAATAAGCACTCATTTTTAGCACAACACTAACCACTCTCCTATTTCCCGGATTTCTGAAAAGCTTCTTAATCCAGCGAATTTCAATAGAGTTCAATGGCACTGCCACTGCCCTTTTTACATGTATCTCAAATGTTGGCAAGGCTGAATGTGCCATTTCTCCTCTTCCAGTATTATTATTCCCAAACAAGAGAATCTGATGCCAATGATTTTTGCTGCCAGCTGAAGGACAACAGTTTTCTCTTCAGATCATTTCTAAGGAACAGTGACTATAACTCAAAGAATTTTAAAAACAAGTAACTGATTGACAAGAGGGAAGAGGATTGGGACTATACTCATGGACCTCCTCCTAGGATCACCGGAAGAGTAGGGTTTCCCTATTGACTTCCTCTTTAATCGCCTGGTTTTTAAGATCACAAGATCCAGTTGGTCTTTCCGCTGGAGCAGGCGAAGAACTGCCTGCTAAGGAGTGCACAGAGAGAGATGACTTAACATTTACGAGGAATAAGTTGATAAATATCACACAGACCATCTCTGTTACTGCTAAGAGCAAAATTATCATCTTGGTGGGCGTGATTCAAACTTTCTGGAATACATATGAAGTAACGAAGCAGTGACAATTCAGGATCATGCAGAGTACATATTTGTGAAGGAACACTGCGGTCTCACTCCAATTTAGTAGAATTTGCTAAAAAAGATAGGAGACTTCAGAGCTATGCTGAGACAGTTATTTAAGAATACAAACCTCCTGATGTCGTGAGAAGCCCCCTCCCCCACCTTTTTTTGGTGACAGGCTAATAATGATCAAATACCTACAAGATAAGAACAGGACTTAGGGCAATGTGTTGATGGACCTATGGTTCTAATTCCATTTCTGTCTGTCCCTTATGTAGGCTCAACTGTAAAACACTGAATTTAAAGAGAGAAGTCCCCTGCTAGTCTGATCTTGATTTACAAAGATCTTTATATTCTAGATTGACCCTTACTGGCATGGCCATTTACTGGTTTGTTTGTAAACACTGTAATTATAGGTAATACAATATTGCATCTTTTTAGTGGTCCACAGAAGTAAATATTAAGAAAAAGAGAGACAGAATTCACCTATAATTGAAGCAGACAATTTACCACAAATTGAAGGTAATTGCTGTACACTGAAAATGACAATTATGTTCTTTTTTGCAAATAGCAATTTAACAACAAATGCCCTTTTAGCAATGTAATACTAACCTCTTACAGGATTTAACAGGCTCTGAACTATTTAGAATGTTCAGATGAAAGAGGCATTCCCAGGAAAGTAACCAAGTAACCACTTGGGGGAGAGTCCTGTGCTAACCTGGTGATTATCATTACATCTCCACAGCCCACTGAAAATTTGAGGGTGAGCTAAACCTTTCAGTTGGTATCTGCCCTTCAATAAGTTTGCACCAATTATGAGGGCCATTGTTTTGCCCTAAAGGCTTGTTTTGGTTTTGCAAAATCTAATTCTCAAGTATTCATTCATTCATGTCAATGAAACTTTATTGAGAATCACATATATGCAAGCAACTGTTCTAGATCTTGTTGGGGCCGACAGGGTTGGGGGGTCGGGAGTGAGGCGTTAGAAGTGGTGGCGGGAGGTGATTTGAACAAGGAAGAATTAGACATTAATCCTGCCCTTGTAGGGCTCAGAGTTCAATCGGAAAGGTAAAGGAGGATCAGGGTTCTGGAGGTGGCATCTGACGGGGCCTCACAGGCCTGTCAGGATTCAGAAGCACGGAAGTGCGTGGGAATAAGGAAGGGGAAAGGCCAGGGTAATAAGGATGGTGCAGGTGACCTTTTCAGAAAAGAAGGATGTGGTGTGGCTGAAATGGAGGCTCTCTGAAGGCAGATGGGGTTGAAAATACAGTGTGGAGTAGGTGGCACAGCATGAACTGCTTATTCTCCCTCTATGGGTCTTAAATATCAATACTGAAAATCTGCTTTTCCTCAGTTTTCTGTAGGTAAGAAGCGGGGGGAGCCTTATTGCATTGGTTTTAAATTCCTTAAGTAAACAGGCTTCTTTTCATTAGTTTCTTCCCCTAACAACACCTGGTAGGAAGACAATACAGAGTGGAAGCTTTGCACCCCCACTCCGCCCCAGCCCCTGTGCCACTCTCCAGAAGCAACCCTTGTCAACAGCTCACTCGTGCACCCTCCGAAATAGTCTGCGGGGCGTAAGCACACACACACTCTCCTCTCTTGCTCGCTTCCACCTAACGGTCAGGCTTTTTCAAACAATAATATTCTTGTGACATGTTTCCATACAAGTACATATAATTCGGTTTCCGCTTTCATATAGTTGTCTAATATTTTATTTTATGGAACTACTCTGAGTATTGAACCAATTTGCTAATAATGGGCTTGGTATTATCTGACTTCGTCAGTACTTGGTTTTTAATTCTTAACATTTAGTTAAATATTTGGAAGGAATTAAGGTCAAGGGCTCACGAAGACAAGGGACGTTCTTAAATAGCACTCGAGGCCAAGTTGGGGATAGATATGACACATATGAAGCAGTTCAGAAGGTATGTTAGTTTCATGATATACTTTAAGCATGTGTTTTATGGGCTATTACCAGGAACCTGACCACCCCTGATCTACAATGTGGTGCACTTGATATTACAAAACTATTTCCATTAAAATAAGGGTGAAGGTTCTTGGTGAAACAGTAGTAACATAATCCAGAAATATTGAAGATTATACAAGATGATTTTTAAAGCTGAAATATTAACTTGCTGGTATCTATTGATAAGAATAGAATTTCTCTGATGATGTACATTAATAATGCAGATTTGGTTTCTGATGAAGATATCACAAAAAGACAGTATAGTGTTTTATGGTTCTAGAGTTAGAAAAGCCTGGACGGAACCTTGGCTCCCCAACTTGGTAAGTTGTTATTAAGCCTTAGTTACCTCATCTGTGAAATGGAGCTAATACTTACTTCATAGTGTTGATGGAGATTAAATGAGATAAAATAGCATATGTAATTACTGTTCAATAGATGTTAACCATTATTTATGACTACCTAATTAATAATTCCACAAACAGGTACTATATAGTGCTAGTATGTACAAAGCATTACTGGTACTCTGTTCATTTTTCTCTCTCATGCACACACACTCTCTCACACATACTTTCTCACATACATACTCTATTCTCCCTCTGTCACATGTACACACATACACACAATCATAGCAGTCCTATAGGGTTGGCACTAATTAATAAATGTCTTCTTGCATGCCACTTTTCAAAGTGTGTCTTTAGCTATATTATATTTTTATCTTCACAACCAAGTGACATAGAAAATGACAAACGGGACTCAAAAACTACAAAAACTTAAAAAAAGAGCCTCTGGATTTGTAATCAACCAAAATAAAATTTGAAATTATATTGTTTCACAATTATCATTTCAAACAGATGGTTTATAAACTCAGCGTTTATAATAAATGATCATATCTTTCGAGGTCTCAGAAGTATCATCAATTACATTCTCCTTTTTCACAGTTTTACACTTAAGGGTTACATTATTAAAATAATAATATTAAAATGCCAGGAAGTTATGAAAAAATATAAAATCTATACAGTTTAATAAACCTCTCATTTACTTACTACTATGAAGAAATGATATGTTCTAAAGATATTCATTTTCTATAAAATGTATGCTTTTAATAGATATCTTTAGAAATGTAACTTTACTGTTTTGGGCTAGGGTGGGAGAGATGGTAAAGTGAGATAAAAAATAAAACAAACCCCACCATTCTTCCATGCCAAGATTTACTTTGTTTTCCTTTTCTTTTCTTTCCTTGGGATGGGGAGGGGAAGAAGGAGAAGGGGACGGAGACTCTTAAGCAGGCTCACACCCCCTGCGGAACCCTGTTCCAGGTTCAATCTCATGACCCTGATATTGTGACCTAAGCCGAGATCAGGAGTTAGATGCTTAACCCACTGAGCCACCCAGGCACCCTGCCAGTATTTACTTTTGATACCACTTTGGCCATGAAGGAGTTACAGAGGAGCTATGTTAAAAAAAAGAGTGATAGAAGAGAGAGTTATAGTGGAAGAGTTTTCAGGGTACAGCCCCATTTTGCCCCCAAAAGAGAACATATACCGTCAGAACAATTGTAAGCTGAAGATTCCCCATTCCCATACTTTCTGTTCCTCAGCTGGAATACAGGGCTTCAGAATTCAGGAAAACACAAAACCTAACTAACTGCATTCTTCCAATGGGGCAGAGTTCACTTAATCCAACCGAATCAGTTGTGTGTTAAATAGGGATGACAGCCATTATGGTTAGGTCAAAAAAAACGAGCCCCAAACTCATCCAAGAAAAAGAATTCACTCCCGCAAGTTTTCAGATGACCCCTGTGATGAGCTCCGCACCCAGCCTCAGGGAGACTCGGAGGAGCCTTCCCAGCTGCTTTTCTAAAGAAGCTTGGACAGGCTTGGACTCTTTTTCCGTGTTGGCTAATATGAGTCTGGAACAGGGCCCTGTACCAGATGAAATACCTTGATCCTGCCAACTGCTTCTTGGCTTTGAGCAGCTGTAGGAGCAGCTGGTTTTACGACACACAGAGTGAGTCCTTGTTCTAAGGTAGGAGAGCGCTGCATTTTGTGAAGAGCCTATAAGTTCGGGTCTTTATACAGCCACCTTCACAAGCTTTCACCTGATGATTCGGTGTGCGGTGCTTGCTATTCACACATCTTGCAAGTAACCAAATGATTCATAAGAGTTTTATGCAGGGCAGTCTTCCTACAACTGTGTCGAGTTTATCCAATTCTTTGCTTCAGTCAGAAACTGAAGAGTCATGAGACAAGAGATCAATTATCCCTGAATCCCTGTAATTAAAAATCAACTGAATTGTAGGAATGGCAGATTGAATATAAGAAATTACTCTTGCTCCCTCCTAAGAAAACTAGAGGAGACAATTAGCACAAAATTTCAGAACTGGAAAGTAGACAAAGCTGAACCTTCAACTGGCAGTGGAGAAAGCCAAGACTCATCCAATTTTCACCACAGAATTCCCAAAAGGCCCCGGTGGCATTACTGCAAGTAGGCAACAGTGGAAAGGATGAGCTAAAATAAAGGGGATCCTCAAGAAATAACTAGGTTCCCCAGACCAGGCACCTATTCTGTGAAGCTGAGGGGTTGCTCCTCTCCTATCTGGCAAAGGACATATATCTGAAGAGACATTCTCTGTAAATTATAAAATTCGGGTCTCTGGGTGAGGGACCCAGCACAACTTGGGTTTGGGGGGTGTAGGTACTGCCAGGAAAACTGGGATTGGGTGAACACATGCAACTGAGATATCCACCCCCAAACTGTGACCCCAGCTTCCCAAAAAGATGGCGGCAATGCTGAGACCCTCCTGGCAGGTAACTGGAAGATGCTGAGTGATCCCAGCAGCCAAAGAGTAACCAACACTGCTGGTTCCCCAAGTAAAAGGCTGGTGACAACACCTTAAGCGAAACTATTCCCAACAAGCCCCACTCATGTGTGGCAGGCGTAAATTGGCTTTGTTTTCCCCATCCCTTACTTTCGAATATAACAAAGAAGGACCACCTGACATTTCAGGAAAGATCCTAAAATGAAAGATCAAGTTCAAAGCAAACAAACAAAAAATCAACTTGTGCCAGAGGGATCCAGTAAGTGGAGTTTAGACTGTTGGAGACTCTATAGGACAAACGGCCCAGTTTCTTCATCACATAGATTGGCATAGGAGAAAAGAAGAGAGAAATGGGGGAACCTACAGCTTTAAAGAGATTAAAACACGTGTCAGCCAACTGCACTGTATGGACCTTATTTGAGTACTGATTTGGAAAATCCAGTTGTTGTTTTGTTAAAGGAGATAAACAGGCAATTCAAATATTGTTTGGATATTTGATGATATTAAGGAACTGTTGATAATTTTTTAAGTGTGACATGTTATGGTTATGTTTTAATAGCGCTTATATTTTAATGAGAAATACACTGAAATATTTATGGGTGAAATGATATTAGAGCTGGGACTTGCTTCCGGACAATCCAGGTGAGGGGGATGATTAAACAAGTAAGGCCATCGGATGAAGGGAAAATGGGAATCTTTGATACTCTTCTTCCCACTTTATGCTTGAAATTTCCCAGAACAGAGAAAAACTATCACTAGAATCCTTAGTGAAAACACTGAAATCATAAAACAAAATAATATAAGAAGGGAACATTCCAAGAATTTTTAAAAGCTCCTGTAAAAAAAAAATAATAATAATGATAACAGAAATAAAGGATTCAGTAAAGAGCTGAGGGAAATTCAGGACATGTCCCAGAAACTACTGTGAAAAATTATAGAAATGAAAATAAAGAATAAAACTGGGAGGACAAGTCCAGAAGTTCCAGAATCTGGGGAGCAGTTCCAGAAACAGAGAAAAGGTAAAAAGAGGAAGGAATTCATTGACACAATAATGTGTATGAAAATATCCCCAAACTGAAGACTATTACCTTTTAAAAGAAAAGGAGGTATCGGCAGCCTGACACAGTGGATGATTAGGGCCATGTCAAGACACATCACTATAAAACTGAAGAACATGCGGGACAAAGAGATTCAACAAATTTCCAGAAACAAAACAGAACAAAAACCCAAAACCCTGGCTATATAAAAGAAATCAGGAATCAGGAGGATATGGGACTTCACAACAGAAGAACCTAGAGAGCGATGAAGCAATACCTTCAAAATTCTGAAGGAAAATTATTGCCAATAAAGAGTTCTTTATCCAGCCAAACTGCCAACCCAGGATGCAGGTAAGATAAAAACATTTTGCAGACATGAAGCCCTCGGAAAAAGTTATTTCTGTTCATCCTTTCTCAGCAACAAAAGCAAGGAAGTCAATCCAGAAAAAGGAAGAAATGGAATACGGGAGAAATAGGGGATCTAGGAGAGAAGAGAGGGGAAGGGGATTCCCAGAGAAGGGGGTTCCCAGAATGGTGACAAAGAGAGAATTCAAAATAAAAGTCTGTTCCCTCTGCCTCAGTTCCCTTACCTGTGAAGGCAGGAACTAACACTAGTACCTATCTCAGAGACTTGCAAGGATTCAGCATAAAGGCTTAGAATAGTACCTGGTACAAAGTAAGAGCCACAAGAGTTACTGTGGTTACCATCATCAAAGAATTGACTCTTCAACTACTTAACATAGAACTAACTAATACTGTGATAATAAACATAAATACATCAGTGTAAAGCACATTTCCGAACCGAACATTTTTCCAGCTTAAGAATAACTGAAAATAGTCACAGAATCATCGGTTTTCAGAGGTTGGCACAGTTCTGAGATTTTTCTAGTATAGTTGCCTTATTTTACAGAGTAGGCAACGGCAGCTCAGAGTGGCTAAGTAACTTGCTTAAGACTACAGAGCCATTCAGAAGAGGAATTGGGACTACCAGTCGGTGTCTCCAGTCACTGCTCTGAAAGTCACAAGTGCAGCGACCCTGTGGTATCCTCAGAGGGTCAGAGTTCCACACATTCCAAAAAAGTCACCATAGAAATATTGTGTCCAATGCCATCCTTTCACCCTAAAACCCGGCACCTGGCTCAAGATATACGTAAACAGAAAGACCACACAAAATGATCCACCAGCACAATAGAGAGAAGAGGCTGCCGTTGGGTTTACAGAGTTGGGTGGACAATAAGGAAAAAAAGTCTTGAATTCACTGTCCTAAACAGAGTTTTATTTCTTGGAAAGACCTGTCTAGTGCATTTACACGTAAGAGGAAGAATGTTAATCCCTAGTGCGACTGACCAAAATGGCCCAGCATGGATGGACATCATTGATCCCTGGGTAATGGAATGGGCAACAGTGTACTTTCATCACAGTTTTCTTTTTTTTTTCTTCTTCTTCTTCTTCTTCTTTTCTTTTTTTTTTTTTTTTTTAACAATTTTCTAAGTCTAAAGGAATATACACAATTTGTAGGAGTACTAGCCATTCTGGTCACTGCTTCCAAGGAAATAATGCTCCCATCTCAACGATCCAGTGAGTGAGGCCAATGAGGAACATTGAGTGGAGTCTGTGGTGGGGAGAAGGCTGGAGAAGAGAATTTCCTCCTTGCCTCTTCAGGCAAAACACCGCTGATATTCCCTACAGGTTTGAGAGAGGAATCAGGTTGGGTATAAATTCTATGATCTGTTTGCTTGTTGTTCCAACTGAAAACAAGCCCTCTGTACATCTGCAGAAAGTCCCATTTAACAGTGAGAGGAAAAGTTATCTGAAAACAAAATTGCCTATTTTCTTTTAACTAACTCTCAGAGGAAAAGTACATGCTAATTTCTCATCTGTGCTTCTTGGCTATTTATTACAAACAAATTTGAGATTACCTTTGGATATAGTACATGTTCCATTGCAATCCAAATACCAAAGTGGTGAGTGGTTGGATTAGACACCTCCAAATATTTTGACCTTTTAGCTGAGATTTAAAGTGACAGAGAATCCAAAAATACCAAAAATCTTGTTTTGAAATTTTTAAATCCTTTTTATAAAGGTTCATTTTGGTGTTTTGGTGGATTAAAAAGGTTTTCTCTTTCCCCTTCCTCATAAACATAAGGTGCAACTTGGAAAATCATTCCAATAAACAATGTAAAAGTATGTACTCATAACTTTAACCGAGTTAGTAAAAATATTAAGAGTAAAACTATTTAGAAAAATTTCCAATTTCTTCTATAGATGAGCAGAAACATACAGAAAATACAGTTTTAACACGGTAAGTACAGCAATGTCAACACTCACAGAAAAAGTAGGATTCCGGTGTTTGCCAGGGCAAAGGCGAGTCCCAAAATCCCACTGCCCATAATGGCGTTGCTGAGGTTAAACACAGACATGCCCAAGGAGGTTGTTCCTGGAATCTAAACAAAGAGACAAACAAACATAAGCAAATCAGTCCCCAGGAAAGTTCATCATGCCAAAGTCTTTAGAGTGCTATTAGGAGTCGGTGTGGCAATAAAATTCAAGAAATATTTCCTTAGTGGTCTAGTTATTTTTTAAAATGGGTTTCAGCAGAAGATACACAGGATACCCTGGGGAATATACGTAGCTATACTTCTGGTATTATGCTACATGAATTAAAAACATCTGTCCCATTTTATGTGATTAAAACAAACAAGCATCCTTTAGTATAATGACACTTACATATTCATCACATTTCTTTTTTTCCAAATGGCTGTTAGTGAGACTTCTTCTACTCTCGCGGTCAGAAATAAACTTGCTGTAAAGACATGTATAATAATTTAACTTCACGATAATGATTGAAGCTTCACATTATTACTTATCAAAACATCACACATGAAAAGTTATCAGTCAGTTCCTTAAGCATTTACAGCCCGATTCAACCACCTTTCTGTTTTGTTTTGCCTTTTTTTTTTGCCAGAATTCACTGTCTCCACTTTCGTTTTACCAAATAAACTCCAAGCGCTCCAAGGGACAGATACTTTGTTTTTCTAATCCTCACTCTACTTAGTAGAAACCATTGCTAATAGCAGGTGCTCATCTACAGATGAAAGTCAACCATCATAAATCAAAAAGAATAATCTCAAATCATTTCAATACTGATGGATTAAAACACTAAATGCAATGGAAGTTAACTTTTACATAGAATTTTCTCTCACCGACAATTCGATAATGTCAAGGATACTATAAAGGGGGCATTTAAAAGAATCCTGGAAACAGGCCTCCTTCTGAGCTCACATTCCTGGCATGCAAACTTAGTAAATAAAGCATTCCCTCTCTGCTGCAAAAAAGAAAATAACTCTTTCCCCATCAGACCTTCCTTCAGCAACTGCTATCTGCAAGCCAGCAGGCCAGGTGATGAGGGAGGCACGGGGATGGGTAGTAAGTGATGCTGACACCAGGCCAACACGAGGCTATAGGAATTCAGGCTGGGAGATCATGGTGGGGGAAGGCAGAGCATGTAGTCCATGATGAGGGGCAGAGCTATAGGGCTTTAAGAAAGTGTGGCATTTAGAACTTGAGCTCAAATCCTCACTAGCTCTGAGGCACAAGGCATCCTGTCTCGGACTTCTCATCTGTGAAATGGGAGTAACACTATTTATATTATCTCGTAGCATTACTGGGAGAATTAAAGAAGAGACCACGTGTAAAGCATCGGTACAGCTCCAGGCACAGAGTAACAGCACTAAATGTTAGTCACTCCTCTGCATGGAGGAGGTGGGACCGAGGTTGGGATGGGAAAGAGTCAGAAAGGCTGCGTAAAGTAGATACAGACACAGAAGTTGGAATCCAGAAGCCTCAAAGAACCATCAAATGTATTAACGATTAATAGGAGACGGTTATGGGCTAAATTCCCAATTAAAAAAAATTCCTAAAATCTTTAAAAACAAAAAACTTCAATTAAAAAAAAAAAAAAAAGGAAGGGGGGATGTGCCTGGGTGGCTCAGTTGGTTAAGCATCTGCCTTCGGCTCCGGTCATGATCCTGGGTTCCGTCTTGGGATTGAGCCCCATGTTGGGCTCCCTGCTCAGTGGGGAGCCTGCTTTTCTCTCTCCCTCTGCTGCTCCCCCCTGCTTGTACTCTCTCTGTCAAATAAATAAATAAAATCTAAAAAAACAAAACAAAACAAAAAAAACACAAACTAAAAAAAAAAAAATTCCCATGGCACCTGCGTGGTTCAGTTGGTTGAGTGTCCAACTCTTGATCTCCTCTGCATTGACTTCCACATTGGGTGTGGAGCCTAGTTAAAAAAAAAAAATCCCAGGGTGCCTGGGTGGCTCAATCAGTTAAGCGTCTGCCTTCAGCTCAGGCCATGATCCCAGGACCCTGGGATTAAGACCCTCATTGAGCTCCTTGTAGGGCTCCCTGCTCAACGTGGAGTCTGCTGCTCCCTCTCCCTCTGCCCCTCCCCTAGCCTGCTGTGCTCTCTCTCTCTCTCAAATAAATAAATAAATCTTTAAAAGAAATCTCCACTAACAAAACAGGTGTTATTGTCAAAGAAGAGTCCACAGGTAAACCGCTGTATGGATTAGTAAGATACATTAGGGATGCTTTTCAGTCATTCCTTTGAAAATTTAATTGCCCAGTTTTGGGAAGAACTAGTCACAGTGAATTTTTCACTAATAAATGTAAAGCCACTTGAATTGGACTATTTTAAAGAAGCAGATATCTTTAAACTGTACGTTACATTTTCATATGGTGTTCTGAATGATGCTGTATTTCACAATAAGACGTTTTTAAATAAAAGATACATCTCATCAAAGTTGGTTTAATTTAGCTACCTTTTTCATCTTTCATCAAGGGGTCTGGCTTCTCACTGGCTTTACTTCTCCAAGTTCGCCTTCTTTTGCCAGGATAAGCTAAAGACAGGTGGTATACATACTCCGAACTTGCCCTGGGGCCATCACCTCATATAAGCCGCGCGATCTGCGGCTTACCCCGTCGGCATCTGCCTGTGCCTGCCACCTGTCCAGCAAGAGGGTGAAACGGAGTAGAAGGCAACCTCGGTCCCCGGAAATGCAGGAGAGACTGTGCCAGCTAAAACCACAGCAGGGAGGTCTGGCTGTGCAAAAGGGAGTAGAGATGAGGAATCCAGAAAAGGAAAAGCCTCTGATATTGGTGGGATCAGCCAGAGGGAACTTAAAGGCAGAGGCCTGAGAAATACTACTGCAGGTTCTTAGCAAGAGAATGACCTAGGGAAACCAGTATCTTTGGAGACCAACCTGGCAGTGGTATAGTGTTGCTGTTGCTATTAATGATTGGTGTGACCCTTCTTTTGCCTTTAACATTTGTTTACGATTTTATGTATTTATTTGAAAAAGAGAGAGAATGAGTGGGGAGGGGCAGAATGAGAGGGAGAAGGTCAAGCGGACTCCCCGCTGAGCACAGAGCCCAGCACAGGGTTCCATCCCAGGACACCAAATTTGGGCGCTTAACCAACTGAGTCACCCAGGTGCTCTGCCCTTATTTTAAATCTTTACACAGAATTGAGGTTTACAGATCTGGCCAAAGAGGGGCAAGGAAAAGCTGTCTTCCTTTTCGCACAGACAGCCCCCTAAAAAATGTGGGCGCTGGACTTGCCAGGATGAAAAGGACTTGAATTTAGTGTTGCTATTAAATAAAAAAAGACTGTATTTAATCAGGATAACTTTAACAGCCAACTGAAGTCCGACCACATTTTTATCCACAATGTTCCCCATTTGCCCTTCTTGTGGAGGGACTTGTTTTGCAAAAAGCATTTCCATTATTTTAAATCAAGAGAAAACGTGTTCAAAGAAACTAAACAGAACACCAATACCCTGCCTGTTAGGGCAGATCTACGTTCCCAGCCCGGCTGCGTGTTTCAGAGTCCATGGCGGAGGACTGGTGGGCAGAGAAGAATGGGACGCAGGCACTGTGACCCCGGGGGCATTTACTAGGGTCAAACATTGTACCATGGAAAGGGATAAAGAATAAAGTCTCCGCGTGATTGCCAGGGTTTTCCTGCAGAATTTCTGCAGGATGAGAATAATGAACGTGACTTGCAGAGCTGTGGTAATAAGTAACCATTAAAAAGCAAATTAAAAAACACAGTGTGTCAAATGCCTCTGTGATTCTGCCTCTTCTGGGGTGCTTTCTGCAGCCTGGCTTAATCGGTTTTCCCCTAAATCTTCACTGGCTCCCCCACGGACAAAGTTTCAAGTAGGGATCCCTTACCCTGCAATTTCAAGTACTGCTTAACTTAAGGTTGTCTCAACGTCCCAATGTTAGCTCCCACTGCTCTGCAAAATGATCTTCGTTTTGGTGAGGATGAGACAAGCCAGGCCAGGATATTCTGCGCTTCACCCCAGACCTTGACTACTACCAGCCTACTGCTGCCCAGAGCCTTTCCAGTAATGCCAAGGGTGGATGCACACATATTTTAATGTGTTATATGTATTACATACTGTTTTCTTACAGTAAAGCAAGCTAGAGAAAAGAAAATGTTATTAAGAAAGTCACGAGGGGGACACCTGGGTGGCTCAGTGGGTTAAAGCTTCTGTCTTTGGCTCAGGTCATGATCCCGGAGTCCTGGGATCAAGCCCGGCATCTAGCTCTCTGCTCAGTGGGGAGCCTGCTTCCTCCTCTCTCTCTCTCTGCCTACTTGTGATCTCTGCCAGTCAAATAAATAAATAAAATCTTAAAAAAAAAAGTCACGAGGAAGATAAAATACATTTACAGTACTGTCCTGTATTTACTTCAAAAAAAAAAAAAACAAAAAACTGGACTTGTGCAGTTCAAGGCCGTGTTGTTCAAGGACCAGCTATAGTAGGAATCCACTCCCCCTTCTCAGGAGACCCTCCATCCTGCTCTCAGCCAGGGGCATCCTGCCAGTTCAAAGCCTTCATCTTCCATGGTCTTCTTATGCTCCCGCCTTAAATGGAGTTTTCGGACTCTGACCTATTTACTATTTTTCTGCGTCACAAAGTCATTTTGCATCCTGAGTGGTTATGTGATGCCCGCACTCCCTCTTCTTCCTATATGTCCCTGCCCATGCACCCGCAACTCAGAGGACCCTATTAACTTGAATATGCATCTTCTTTTTAAGAAGTATGGAGTCGCTTAGGCTGCAAGGAAATCTAGCTCAGTAAGAATGAAGTCCTTAAAGAAAGCATCTTTATTCTCTTTATGTTGTTCCAAATTTTCCTTCTCTTAGTCTTTGTATCTCTGCTTTGCATTTCCATAAACTTTTTTTTTTTTTTAACAAATAAGACCAACGTCTTTTGTGAAAAGTCCATTCAAAATAACTAGGTTGTGCGACTTATTACAAGTTTCCATTATCTCACCATTTAAAAGGTGCAATTCCATGCTAAAAAGCATTGACCTCTGGCAAAGAAATTGAAATAAAATTTCTCTTTATTGACTAAAAAAATGGGCTGTGGGCAAGGGTGCCTTTGACATGTGGTCTTAAATTATAAAAGTGTTATTAAAAAAGAGTTTCAGGTCAGTCTGTACCTACGAAGCAGAATTCAACCAACTCTTAGGTAGCCAATTGTTCTGTGCACAAAACAAAACAAAACCTACAGTGGCTGTCGTGATGACCTTCAACAGACAAAGCCTTGGAAAGGATGTAGGCGTTACGCTGAGATAGTGTGAAAGGAGGCGAGAAATATAGAACAGTTATTTAAAACCAAAAATAAATCAACAACAACAATCCAGTTAAGGATGGGTTGTATGATAGGAGAATAATCTTCCTATTGTAATCTCTACCAATCAGGTTCTTACTAGATTACAGTGTTTCATTTGAGGATTCATAACACAAAAGACACGAGTGCTTGAACTTGAATGACCTTTGTTCATTCTTTCCCTGAAATCCTAACACTCTACTAAAAAGGAAAAGAGAATAAGAGGAAAGAAGCCGTAACAAGGAGATTGGAAAACATGAAAGAATGAAAGAAATGGAAGGCATTTGAAGAGAAGACTGATTCAGGTGGCCAACAGATATGTGAAAAGGTGCTCAACATCACTCATCGTCAGGGAAATGCAAATCTAAACCACAATCAGATACCACTTCACACCTGTCAGAATAACTAACATCAAAAACACAAGAAACAGTAAGTGCTGGTGAAGATGTAGGGGTAAAGGAACTCTTGTGCACTATTGATAGGAATGCAAACTGATGCAGCTACTCTGGAAAACAGTCTAGAGGTCCCTCAAAAAATTAAAAATAAGATTACCATATGATCCAGTAATCCTACTACTTGGTATTTACCCAAAGAGTAACGAAAACACTAATGTGAAAAGATACATGCACCCCTATGTTTATTGCAGCATTATTTGCAATGGCCAAATTACAGAAGGAGCCCAAGCGTCCATACACAGGTGAATGGATAAAGAAGACAAGGTACATACATACAATGGAATATTACTCAGCCACAAAAAAGAATGAACTTGTCATTTGCAATAACATGGTGGACCTAGGGTGTATTATGCCAAGTACAATGTCAGTCAGAGAAAGACAAATACTGTACGATTTTATTCATATGTAGAATTTAAGAAACAAAACAAGTGAATAAAGGAATAAAGAGACAAAAAACAGAATCTTAAATATAGAGAACCAACTGATGGTTATCAGAGTAGGCAGGGCTGGAGGGATGGAGGAAATAGGTGAAGGGGATTCAGAGTACACTTATCTTGATGAGCACTGAGTAATGTATGGAACTGCTGAATCACTATATTGCATGCCTGAAATTAATATAACATTGTATGCTAACTATACTTGAATTAAAAAAAAAAAATGCCCCAGATCCTTTCAAGAAAAATTTTAATTGAAAGTCTCTCAAATTTTGTTAGATGCTTCTGGGGTCATAACAGCACTACCTCTGCAGAGATGAGAACAACAGTAGACAACATACATGAATATTTGCATGGATACAGCTAGGATAATCTACTAATGTTTCAACAACTTTAATATTTCAGCTGCTTTAAAGTAACAATAACCAGCAACCATCCGAAAGCTAAATTGATATTGTTATTCCTTGGGGTGGAGAGCAGAGAAGTGCTTCCCAAAGAAAGAGGGTTGCCCTATAATTGATAGAGACTTTTCTACTTTTTTACTAAAAGGGTTACTATTGCCAGACACTCTGTCGAGTACTTTACATGGATTTTATCATCTCTTTTCACAATACTTACACGTGGTATACCATGTACTATTATTAGCTCCATTTTAAAGAAATTAAGTAACGTGACCAAAGTTACATTGTTAAAAACTAAACTGCTGAGCCAGAATTTGAACCTGAGCTGGCTGGAGGCAGAGCCTGAATTCTTAACCTACAAACAGCAGATGAGTATTGCATTTACTATTCCCCAACAATCCCATGAAGTCAATTATTATTATTATCCCTGTCTCACAGGGATGGGACTAAGGCTCAAAGCACGAGATCACAGAAGTGATCAAGCTAGGGTTCAATTCAAATCCAAGTCTAAACCATGCACTAATGGTTCCGTGTGTGTGTGTGTGTGTGTGTGTGTCTCTTTTTCTCATTTAACAAATATTTTGTAACATCCATCCTGTCCCAGGCACTCTTGTCATATCATTACAAGGTATAAGAGATATAAAGATGATTAAGATGTCTCTTTCTGCCAAGAAGCTCATATCTAGAAAAAGAGCCTAGAGCTTGCTACTCTGAAGTGTGGTGCCCGGAGCGACTATATGGGCATCACCTAGGAGCTGGCTGGAAATCAGAATCTCAGGCCCCGTCCCAGACCTCCCAAACCAGAATCTGCATTTTCACAAGGTTTCCAGGCATTTTGCGTGCACGTTAAAATGTCAGCAGTGCAGGCCTAGTGGACATTTTGAAAGGTTTTCCTGTTTCAAGTATAGATTTCCATGACTACAACCCCAAAATTAGGGCATGAAGTAAAACAACTGAACTGGAATAAGGGTAGGAGTCCTAATACCCACACGGCTCTACTCTATTTTTAACTAAACTTAAAAAGATGATTCTGAGAGTATCCTAGTGGGGAGTTTCCGGGCAAAGCTATCAGCTACATGCCGGGTAAGCAAAGATCAATATTTGCTTTCAACAGTCCCTCTGGCTTCCTAAAAAGAGACACTGTGATCTAAAAGTTCACTGCTCTGGTGCTCGCTTCGGCAGCACATATACTAAAAGTTCACTGCTCTGGCAGAGGGCTCCTCCTAGAGTCCCATAATTGAGCCTGCTTCCCTCGCCCCTATGTGAAAAAGCTACAAGAAGAGGGAGAGGTATTTAGGTGTAGCTTCTGCATGAACCATGATGGGGGTCTTTTTTTTGGTCTTTTCCATTTGCCTGTTTTGGCTTCATGTTGTCACATGCTGTTTTTAATTTGAATTGTCCTAGAGCCAGAAAGGAAGCAAGATTCATGAACTGTGTCAGGCAAAGAGCTGCATCACACTGTATTTGCAGGAGCAAAACCCGATTCCACAAAGCAAGTGGTCAACACCCGCCAGCGCTCCCGCTGTCCCCACTTACTGCCTTAGTCACAGTCTGGGAGGAAGTGAGATCACCCAGGCAAGGTGCCCAAGCCACAGGCAAGAATGGGTGCTTCCAGCTATTACAAGCTGTAATCTCTTCAAAAGCCTACCATTCTTAATTTAGTAAGTACAACTTTTAAAGATCAAGTTCAGATTCTGAACGGAATAGTATAATGACTCATTTTAAGGTCCTTAAAGGTTTGCACTGCTTCAGGAATGAAGCTCTATTATACAACCAAAATGTCCTACTTGTGAAATGGTTAGACTCCCATCCCCTGTTAGGTGGAGGTCAGCAGTGACTGTAGAACAGTCTGGGTGTACAGAGCTTAAGACAGCACTGGTATTTTAATAAAATTGGTAAAGACTCTTTTTTTTCATCCATGTCCCAGGATTATAGTTGGAGGCAGCAGAATAGAGCAGACAGACAGGCATTTCTGACAGACCTGTGTGTACCCTTGGGCAAGTCATTTCATTTCTGAGCCTCAGTTTCCTTATTTGTAAAATGCATTTTTAAATTTTCCTTATTTGCATAAGAAAGCTTTGCAAGTCATAAGGAAAAAATGTCAATAAATGTAAAAACACCTGACATTCAAGAAATGGAATTTACTATTGATAATTACTCAGAAAGGGTGCAAGAAGCATATTTTGGATCCGACCATAAGACATATCCCAACACAGTGAATGGATGATAATGAGGAGCTGTCTGGGTGGCACACTTCACCTCTAAGAACATTTAAGGAAGGGAAGAGGGAGGAGAAGAGGCAGGGCTGGAACCTGAGTTCATGAATGATGGCCCCGAGTCCTCTGCTGGACTTCCAACTGCACACCACAGCAGAAAGGAGAGCAGACTTGCAGAAATAATTTCCACAAAGGTATCTGGTTAGCTGACATATGTTTCCCAATTTCCTTCTGACCAGCCCCAAATGTGTACATTGTTGCTGTTCTCCTAAGCGGTGGTATCTACTGCTATCTACTCCACTCTCTTCCCCTGGCCTTTTAGAAGGCTACATGCTTTCCACAAACCACATCACCAAGTCCCAACCGGGAGAACTTCCTGTGAAATGACCCCTATGTCTGGCTACAAAATCCACATGTCAGAGAATGCCCCAGATCACTTAAAAAAAAAAAAAAAAAAGTTATTGGCCCTACTCTTCTAACTAAGAAACACAGGACCCAAGTGTTGCAAGGACCTGCTGAGGTCACAGCTGGGGCCAAGAGCTTCACCGGCACACTTTTCCCACCTGCCTCCCACCTGTCTCCTCCCACTCATGCTATCTTTTCTTTCTGTTTCATGTACTAAGTCTCTACTACAGTTTCTCAAGAGAGCTACTGGGCCCCAACTGTGGTGATTACTATTTAAAATCTGTGTTATAAATGATGATTATAAGGCTGTATTTGTAGTTTTGAAATGGGATCATTGGCAAAGGGGGTGTTGACTGTTGGTGGGTGACAATGTAGGTGAGGGCAGATGATGCCTGCTCATGTACACATTCAGCAGCGAAGTTCCAGCAGTCAGTCCGATTCACAAGCACAGAGCTTTTGAAAAGTTAGGGCTGGTTGGGGTCCATTGAATTTATATATTTTTATTAGACTCGATTGAAAGATTTGAAAGGATGAATAAATTACTTTCCTATTTGCTTCCTCTGCTATTGCAGACCGGGCCCCACAGATGTCACATAAGAAATTCAAATTACGTCTTCAAATGGAGCATAACTTTAGTAATGAATAATTCAGGAGAATAACCGAAAATCAGAATAATATTTGAGAGACATTTCTTTCATGGACTTGAAAGTGTTAGCGCAAAAATACTTACCTATTTATTTGACCATTTTCTACTTCAGTGAAATCATTGGAATCGTTGCTAATGTTATCGTCCTCGGGCACTGTCATGTTCTGCAACTCCGTTAATTCGAGTCCACTTTTGAAATGCATCATGTTTACAAAGTATCCGGAGTCAAAAAAAAAAAAATTCGTCCAAGTTCTGTTCTGAGTGTATTAAAAACGGATAGCAGCAAAAATATAAGCTTGACAGACCTAGAAAAGAACACAACAAAAACTACTTAAAGATGCGACTATCACCACCAATGAAAGATAAACCATTACAAGTAAACAAAGTTAACAGAGTTAACTTCCTGATAACTTGCCCAATTTGCCATCCAATGCATTAAGGCCGTCTTTGTATATCAAGTTATGGAGGCTTATCTCTCTCTTTTTTTTTTTAAATTTTATTTATTTAGAGGAAGTAGGAGAGGGAATGTAGGCTTCCTACTGGGCAGGGAGCCCGATGTAGGGCTCGATCCCAGGACCCTGGGATCATGACCTGAGCCGAAGGGAGATACTTAACGACTGAGCCACCCAGGCTACCCTGGAAGCTCCTTTCTAAATTTTATGCCTGTCATAAATCTCTCTCCATTTTAACTACAAAAGGAGTCCTGTCCCATCCTCTTCGTGTGCACGTTAACAGGAATACCCCATCAACAGTGGCCAATACAGATGCCTTTAATGGAACAGTGCATTTAAAATGAAAGTGATGCCGTTATTTTAATGCACCTGATCCCAGGACACACACAGAGTGGGTACAGACTACACAGACACAAAAGCACCTCAGATTTAGCAAGCCCAGTTTAATAAAAAATGCGGATCCCCAATAAATGGCATCATGCGGGGTCAACGATGCAACCTGGGGGGGTCAAGCAGCAAAGGACAAATCTGTGGTTTGAAATTTAGCAAACACTTTATCCATCAACTGCAAAAGATTAAATCAATCTCTTCAGTGAAATCACTCTGCGTCAGGGAATTACGGAATTAAAAACTCATACTCGGGGGATTTAGGTTAATCCACCTAAAACTATATTTCCTCTCCAGAAAGGAAGACTTGCAGAGTTCACAGTCTCTCCCACGTGGATGACAGGGACATACATTTCCATGGTATATAAGGGGGGAAGAGGTTCGGACTCAAAGCATCACAAATTAAGAAACAGGTGGCCACCAAGACGAGCTAGACACAACTTGAAAAGCAGGGCCTGTGTAGGAGGAGGAGCCCCCAAGGGGTCATCTCAGTGAGGGCATAGGGGCCGTGGAATGAGGCAGAACGCCAGTAAGTTTGTTCTTCTTTCACTTCCCCATGGCAAACCCCTTTGAATGGTACTTTGTCTGATCCTGAATTCCATAAGCTGCCTACAGCCTAGTGAAGAGTCCAAACTCTGATGTGGGGGCGCCTGAGTGGCTCAGTGGGTTAAGCCTCTGCCTTCGGCTCAGGTCATGGTCTCAGGGTCCTGGAATCGAGTCCCGTATTGGGCTCTCTGCTCAGCGGGGAGCCTGCTTCCCCCTCTCTCTCTGTCTCTGCCTGCCTCTCTGACTACTTGTGAGCTCTCTCTCTCTCTGTCAAATGAATAAATAAAATCTTTAAAAAACAAACAAACAAACAAAAAGAAACTCTGATGTGCCCAGCTAAGCACCCTAGTATATCCCAAGAAGCACTGTGCTCATGGATAGGCCAGACCCATAGGCCATACCTTACAGTGATAATTTTTTAAACTTTCTTCCTCTCTTGGGGTGCCTGGGTGGCTCAGTGGGTTAGAGCCTCTGCCTTCGGCTTGGGTCATGATCCCAGGGTCCTGGGATCGAGCCCCGCATCGGGTTCTCTGCTCAGCAGGGAGCCTGCTTCCTCCTCTCCCTCTGCCTGTTTCTCTGCCTACTTGTGATCTCTGTCTGTCAAATAAATAAATAAAATCTTAAAAAAAAAAAAAAAAACAAAAAAAAACAACTTTCTTCCTCTCTTTCCCACAACCAGGCCATACTGTACTCCTTTTTGTTCATACAGACTCCTATCTAGCACGAAATCTCCCTGCTTCCAGGATCCTTTACAACTTCCAACAGGGAGATTCCGCCAGTGCCGGAGACCTCTGTTCGTGTCCTCCCCCTGTGCTTGTCCTCTGGACTCTGGACTTTCAAATGAGGGGATGGGGAAAACCCTAGAACCCAAGTACGGGTGGGAAATCCTGGAGACAAAGCCAATTACAGCGCATTTGAAGCCTGCAGCCCTAAGTGTGCTAGAGATGACCCCTGCCATCTGGGGCCAGGGTAAATGGACCCTGAAGTGAGGGCCTAGAGCTCCCGACACACCCTCAGAGAGAGGGGGCAACTCTGTCCCCTGCTCATGAAGACATTCTCACTGCCCACTGGGGAAGATGGGAAGAAAGAAAAGAGAAGAGAAGAGAGGAGAGAAAGAGAAAAGAAAAAAGAGAGAGAGAAGGAAAGGGAAAGAAGGAAGAAAGAGGAAGGGAGAGGGGGAGGGGGAAGGAAAGAAGGGAAAGAGAGAGAGAGAGGGAGGACGGACGGAAGCAAGAAAGCAAGCAAGTAAGAAAGGAAGTACTTCCTAATACCTCAGGTTCTGGGAGACTCACCTTCCTACCGGGCAGGCCCTCTCCTGGACAGCAGGAAGCCAGGGCAGAGAGAGACGAGCCTCGCGTCTCCTGGGCAAAGGCACACCTGGTGGCTCAGGGCTGATTGTTCTAGGCAGGAGGCTGGTCAAGGCTAGCAACCCGGCCATCACTAATTGTTCTCAGTGCCTTCCCACAGCAGCAGTGTTTACGACCTGGCTTTACTTGACCCAAGCTGCAGTGTGCTAACACGCACTCTTACATGTTGGTCACCTTAATGAAAGCTGCCCAGATGGGCTCGACTGGGTAATGCCCAGCAGTCTTGCCACACGGGCTCTCTCCCGTACAGCTTCCTCGGAGTCTGAAGTGATCCTACAGGGCTGGTGGGATTCAGTGGATCGTGTTTGCGGTTTGGGCTGTGTCCTTTCCTCTCTACAGACGGGTAGGAAATAGGACACGAGACAAAAATTTTCTGAGGAGAGGAAAAGTAGACTAATCATAGATCTGGAATCCACTGTTTGAATTTAAACTTTTGTATCAATATATATGTGTGTGTACAAGTTCTATAGTAATTTAAATAAATGGCAAAAAGGCAAAAGCATAAAAAGAACCAGAGGACATCCTCGCCACTAAAATTATGTCAGTATTAGGCAAATACCAGTACTAAGTTCATCACAAAGAATAAGTGTTTTTTCCTTTGGCTTAAACAGGACATTTTTTTTCACAGTTCAGGAGGCTAGGTGTCCAAGAGCAAGGAGTCAACAAGTTTTGTCTCTTCAGAGGCCTTGTGGATAGCTATGCCTTCTCTCTGTGTCCTCACGTGACTTGCTGCTGTCTCTGTGTTGTCTGTGTCCTAATCTCCTTTTTTAAAAATACATTTTTATTATTATGAGATAACCTATCTGAAATCTAACTCATTCTTGAAAATGAAAGCTGCAAAATGGGTTAAGTTAAAGTTAGACACCTCTTACCAAGACTGAGGCCACACTTAGAAATTCCTCTCTGTACAATTTATCATCTATCTATTAAGGATCGATAATGAAGGATTTCAAAGTTTGAAAAAAGTCAAATTCAAGAATCTGAAGCAGCTTCATAGGAAAGTCACATTAAGACCAGTCCTTGAGAAAGAATTTTTTTTTCTTATTCTATAACTAATACACACTCACCATAGAATCATTAGAACAGACATTGTAAAAAAGATCCCACCACCCCAAACTGGGCCACTGCTAGACTCTGATGTATTTCCTCTCCTTTTTTCTTCATTATCCTTTCCTTCTTTTTCTTCCCCCATCTCTAGCTCCCTCTTCTCTTTTCTCTCTTTTTTTTAAATATTGGGATTTTAGACTGTTTTTAACCTACTTCATGTAGAATTAGATTATAAGCATTTTGTAGAACAGAAATTTTTTTTTTTTTTAAAAGATTGTATTTATTTATTTATTTGTCAGAGAGAGAGAGAGTGAGAGATCACAAGTAGGCAGAGAGGCAGGCAGAGGCAGAGAGAGAAGCAGGCTCCCTGCTGAGCAGAGAGCCCGATGCGGGACTAGATCCCAGAACCCTGGGATCATGACCTGAGCCGGAGGCAGCAGCTTAACAGACTGAGCCACCCAGGCGTCCCCAAAAATGTTTTGTAAAAACATATTAGTTCCTGAGGCGCCTGGGTGGCTCAGTGGGTTAAAGCCTCTGCCTTCGGCTCAGGTCATGATCCCAGGGTCTTGGGATCGAGCCCCGCGTCGGGCTCTCTGCTCTGCGGGAAGCCTGCTTCCTCCTCTCTCTCTCTCTGCCTGCCTCTCTGCCTACTTGTGATTTTTCTCTGTCGAATTAAAAAAATACACATATATTAGTTCCTTATTAATAAATAATATAAGCTTTGCAGAAAAAATTAGAAAATACATTTTTGCAAATGAAGGGGGGCACAAATTAACAGGAAAAAAAGTTACCTGTTATGTCAGCACACAGAGATGATCACTGTATACATAGATGACCTTCCAGGGCCTTTCTACCCACATAGATACAGTGCCTGGCGCACAGTAGGCACTCAATAAATATCTGTGAAATGAAAAGAGTACAAATAAAAAACAGGTATACATTTACAAAAATGGAAATCATACAGCTTTTAACACACACACATATATATTTCTATATTTTATTTATTTACTTGACAGAAAGACAGCGAGAGAGAGAACACAATCAGGGGAGTGGGAAGCAGGCTTCCCGCTGAGCAGAGAGCCCGACGCAGGGCTCAATCACAGGATCCTGGGATCATGAGCTGAGCTGAAGGCAGACGCCTAACAACTGAGCCACTCAGGTGCCCCAGATATTTTTTCGCTTAAGAAGATACCATCTCCTATCCCGAGATACCATCTCCTATCCCGAGTTACGCGGAGATAGTAAACGCGGGTCTATACCATCACTGCAAATGTTTGCTGCTCTGCGAGATGCTGCTCTGTGTAAATTGACACTCAATTTACTTTACTTCTGGACAGTGACCCTGCTTAGCAGACAAGAGACTAACAGGTGGAGATGGGGCCTGAGCTGAGACTCCTCAGTGAAGCAGATCATGGTCAACGGCACTGGCAGGAAGTGCAGGTTGAGTTCAAGAAGCAAAGAATGACACCTTCACTGAAATACAGAGGTGATTATAAGACAATACAATTAATGAAAAGGCCTAACAGGGTCACTTTGTGAAGATCTTGATGTTAGCTCAATCATAATTACACTCTTTCAACATTTATAATGGGTTACAAATTAAAGTTTAATCAGCACAGAACATCTTTGGTCCTTTACCACAATCTGGTGAGGTACTCTTAAGCAAGAATTATCTCAGTATGCTGATTGGCACATTTTACCAAGAGTACCAACATAAAAGACGTAAGTCTCTACTCTTCATGGTGTTATGTATCAGAGAAGAAGATCCACAGAGAACCTTGTCTAGGCTTACATTACTTGTACCCTATTTAAGCAAGAAAGACAAATATCTGCATGATAGAGATCCAACTATATGGCAGAACAAAGAGTAAATCCAGAAAGATTTCAGAAGTATACATGGATATGGATGTACAGAAGTCAGGAGGCAAGCAGGCAGGAAGGAAGGGGGAAAAGAGGGGGCCTGGAGCAACGAGCTAAGGTCTTAAAAAGTTAGGACTTGAACTATGTCTAAAACCAGGTGGATTTAGACCAGTGGATTGGGAAGACATAACTTGTACTAGGAATAGCACTGGCCAAATGTACACAGAACAGACTTGCATGACCATTCAGATGAACCTCGCTAGTGCAGAGGGAGCGAGGTACATGTTCTTGAGTAGTGGAAGGTTTACAGCTTTGGTAAATGCTGATTAAAAGACTGCAGGGGGGCATGCTTGGGTATCCAACTCTTGACCTCAGCTCAGGTCTTGATCTCAGGGTCGTGAGTTCAAGCCCCACACTGGGCTCTGCACTGGGCTCCATGCTGGGCGTGGAACCTACTTTAAAATATATATATATATAAAATAAAATACTATAGAGGGAAAGACAAACCAAAGAATATATTGTCACTTAAGCCACGTCAAAAGTCACTTTTGGGGACAAATACAGTCTCAATTGCTAATATACTTCAGAGTGGATTGGCCTGCTTGGTATTTGTTCCTACTCCTGTTAGTCCAGTTCTGTAATGATGGAAAGTTGAGAGCTACATTTCCCACGATCTTTTGCAGCTGGGGTTCTAGGCATATTGGATCCCACCAATCAGAGAGCAAGGTGGGGGGAGTGGGGCAAGGCTTCCATGTTGCTGGTGCAGTTCTAGCAGGTGCAGCAGATGGTTCTGGAACCAGCAATTGAGGCTCTGGATTCCTGATCATCAGATTTAGGTCCCGTGGTGTGTTTCTGCATCATGCAGCTGAGACAGTGAGAAACTGGCTTCCTGGTTCCCTGGCTTCCAGATGGAGGCACAAGGAGCAGTTCCCCTCCGGACTAGTTTTAAGTGGTGGTACTCCAGTAATTATTCCAAGAGACCCAGCCTAGGACCTGTCCTGCCGTCTCTTCTGACAATTTTATAGACACTTAATTACCTGTATTAAATCCCTTTCACTTAACATACGTAGAAAGATCTCTGCTACATGTAACTAAACCCTAACTGATATTCATAATTTTATTCCCCCCCCTTTTAAAATTTTTTTAGGGGAACTTTTTTTTTTTTTAAGATTTTATTTATTTATCAGAGAGGGGGGGTGGAGAGAGAGCACAGGCAGACAGAATAGCAGGCAGAGGCAGAGGGAGAAGCAGGCTCCCTGCCAAGCAAGGAGCCCGACGTGGAACTCGATCCCAGGACGCCGGGATCATGACCTGAGCCGAAGGCAGCCACTTAACCAACTGAGCCACCCAGGCGTCCCTAGGGGAACTTTTAAACATACATGCAAGTAGACAGAACTGAATAATGAGCCCCCATGAACCAACTTCAACAATTATCAATTCAGGCCAGTCTTGTTGAAGTTTAACCTCCACCATCACAGAGAATTATTCTAAAGCAGATCCCAGATATCCTCTTATCTGTAAATATTTCAGCACTTATCTCTGAAAAAAATACTTTTATAAAACAACACCTCAGATCACTATCAAACCTAAAAATAAAATAATGCCTTCATATCAATAATATCCAGTCACACACACTTAATTTAAAATTTGTTATGAATTTTTTATTCTGTGAAACTAGTAAGATGAAACCTTTCCTAGCTCAACTAGCTAGGTCAGTAGTTTTGAGAAAGCATTAGGCCTCAGGCCACTGATGATCCTATTCTTCCTGCCATCTCTTCTCATGTCTAAGCCAGTTTGCCCATCTGAGGTCCTTGGATAACATGAATCCAGGAGCTGCTTTTTGTATCTCAAAAGGCCTCAAACAAGCCAAACAAGTTGACTAAAATGTCAGGTATCTTTGCTTTAGGCCAGATTGCGTTAACTTGCTATGATGATCCTAAATTCTGACCAGCAATTTTGTATTTCTTTGAGTAATAAAAACTGGAAATAAATTAATATATTAAAGTTGTAGTCAACACTCATTAAACAGTACACTTACAATCTGGATATTGCATCACATATAAATTATACTTCAACTAACACAAATCCTAATGTATAGAAACGCAACTGACTTCTGTACATTGATTTTATACCATGCGACTTTGCTAAACTCCTCTATCAGTTTTGTGGCAGGTTTTGGGTGGAATCTTTTGGGTTTCTACATAAAGCATGTTTTCTGCAAAAAGTGAAAGTTTGACTTCTTTGCCATTTTGGATGCCTTTTATTTCTTTTTGTTGTCTGATTGCTGAGCCCAAGATTTCCAGTACTGTGTAGAACAACAGTGGCGGTAGTGGACATCCCTGCTGTGTTCCTGACCTTAGGGGAAAAGTTCTCAGTACTTCCTCATTAAGGATGATATTCCCTGTGGGGTTTTCACATATAGCTTTTATGATATTGAGGTATGTTCCCTCTATCCCTACACTGCAGAGAGTTTTTAATCAAGAAAGGATGCTGTATTTTGTCAAATGCTTTTTCTGCATCTATTGAGAGGATTGTATAGTTCCTGTACTTTTTTTTAATTAACATGGTATATCACATTGATTGATTTGCAGATGTTGAAGAACCCTTGTGGCCCAGGAATAAATCCCACTTGGTCACGGTGAATGATCCTTTTAATGAACTGCTGGATCCTATTAGCTAGTATCTTGGTGAGAATTTTTGCATCCATGTTCATCAGGGATATTCGTCCGTAGCTCTCCTTTTTGCTGGGGTCTTTGTCTGGTTTTGGGATCAAGATAATGGGTGGCCTCATAAAATGAGTTTGAAAGTTTTCCTTCCATTTCTATTTTTTGAAATAGCTTCAGAAGAAGTATTCATTCTTCTTTAAATGTTTGGTAGAATTCTACTGGGAGGCCATCTTGTCCTCGACTCGTTTGTTGAGAGATTTTTGATTTCTGCTTCAATTTCTTTGCTTGTTATAGGTCTGTTCAGGTTTTCTATTTCATCCTGTTTCAGTTTTGGTAGTTCATACATATCTAGGAATGCATCCATTTCTCCCAGATTGTCTCATTTGTTGGCATAAAATTGCTCATAACATTCTCTTATAATTGCTTGTATTTGTGCAGTGTTGGTTGTGAACTCTCCTCTTTCATTCATGATTTTATTTATGTGGGTTATTTCTCTTTTCTTTTTGATATGTCTGATGAAGGGGTTATTGATCGTATTAATTCTTTCAAAGAACCAGCTCCTAGATTTGTTGACCTATTCTACTGTGTTTTGTTTTGTTTTAATTTCTGTATCATTGATTTCCACTCTAATCTATATTATTTCTCTTCTCCTTCTGGACTTGGGATTTATTTGCTGTTCTTGTTCCAGCTCCTTTTGGTGAAAGGTTAAGTTGTGTATTTAAGACTTCTTTCTTGAGAAAGCCCTGTATTGCTATATACTACCCTATGACCCAGCAACTCCCACTAGCTATATTTATCCGAAGGATACAAACACAGTGATTTGAAGGGGCACATGCACCCAATGTTTATAGCAGCAATGTCCACAATAGCCAAACTATGGAAAGAGCCCAGATGTCCATCAACAGATGAAGGGATAAAGAAGATGTGGTGTAGATCTACAATGGAATATTACTCGGCCATCAAAAAGAATGAGATCTTGCCATCTGTAACAACATGGATGGAACTAGAAGGTATTATGCTAAGCGAAATAAGTCAGTCAGAGAACAATAAATATCATATGATTTCACTCATATGTGGAATTTAAGAAATGAAACAGATGAACAGGGGGGCAGGAAAAAGAAATAAATAAGATGAAACGAGAGAGAGACAAACCATAAGAGACTCATAACTCCAGGAAACAAGCTGAGGGTTGCTGGAGGGGACGGTGATGGGGGTTGAGGGAACTGGGTGATGGGCATTAGGAGGGCACTTGAGGTAATGAGCACTGGGTGTTGTATGCAACTGATGAATCACTAAATTCTACCTCTGAAACTAATAATACACTATATGTTAACTAAATTGAATTTAAATAAAAACTTTTTATTATTTTTTTTAAGATTTTATTTATTTATTTGACAGACGAGATCACAAGTAAGCAGAGAGGCAGGCAGAGAGAGAGAGGGGAATGCAGGCTCCCTGCTGAGCAGAGAGCTGGATGCAGGGCTCAATTCCAGGATCCTGGGATTATAATCTGAGGAGTAGGCAGAGGCCTTAACCCGCTGAGCCACTCAGGCAGCCCTAAATAAAAACTTTTTAAAAAGCTTAAAATTGATACTCAAAATCTTTGAAAATGATCTTTGGGAGGTGGGAAATAATAAAAGTGGCCTTTGGTTGTGAAAAGCCTAGGATCCTGTAAGCAATCTCAATGTAAAGACATTTTTCTCTCTTCTTCAAAGACTCTGACTGGCTTAACCAAATGCAAGTCACAACTCTGCTAGCACTTTGTATTACCACTTCCTCTCCACGTGCTTCCCTGCCCTCCGCCAATCACTCTCAGCTCCCTATCTGGAAAGTGACTTGTCTGTAATCTTGAAATACCAGCCCCCACCAGCCTTTTACTGCCAACAACCTGAACAACTTGCTCCCGTCTTCATCGCTCCCCTGAAACCATGCTCCGCTGGCAAATTCCAGCCCCACCATTCAGCAGCTGTTGACCCCAGGCAAGTAGGTTAATGTCGCTTTGCCTCAGTTTCTGAATCTGTAAATTGGAGATGAAGAATACCCACCTCAAACAGTCATTATCAAGAATCCATGCTCGACTCCAAGGGCAGCACCTGCAACAGTGCCTCTCAGGCTCCTGGGACGATACTTGCTACAACTGCTACCACTTCCCGTCAAGGCAGGTGGCCCTTTCTCAGTTCTCATTTTCTCCAACTCCTTCTTCAGCAGCAGGGAGCACGGCTTCCTGACCTCCCCCGCTCCCCACCACTTGCTTCTAAGCACTGCCTCTAGGCTAACTTCCTTCTCCCGCCTTGAGGGTAGGGGTTCCTCCTTCTAGCACACACTCCACATTCTTTCCTTTTTAAGGTTTCAAGCCTGGAGTGTCAGGTTCCATCCCACAAAGGCATCTTTCAGACTTTTTCCCCAGTCTTTCTCATTTCATAAAACTGGCATTCCTCTGCATTATGAAATAGGATCTCCCTCATAAATACTACTTGATAAAGATCAAGTCACTTAACATGTCACATGTTTCTTCATCTGTAAAATGAGAAGGCTGGAGGGAGAGAGGATTTCTCAGGTTCCTTCCAGCTCAGAAAAATTTCCACAAATTCTTTTTAGACGCCAGCTGCCCACTGGACTTCTTCACGCGGATGTTTGCCATTACATCAAACTCCACTTGCCTAGTTGAACACATCGCTGACCTCACACATCAGTTTTGCTATTCCTGTGAAAGATAATGTTTGTTCTCCTCATCACTCAGACTTGGGGCCCGGGTATGGCTTTAATGCTGTTGACTATCTAATCAGTCACCATGCCCCATCAACATTCTTCCGTATGTCCCCTCTCTGCCCCTCATCCCTGCCCACCCACAACTGGCTCTCCTCCATGCTACCTGCTGACCCTGCCCTCTCCCCACTACAGGTTGTTCCTGAAAATACATGTCTGGCCCATCCCTCTTCTCTTCTTGCCAATCATAATTTCCCAAAGCCTACAGGATGAAGTCTAACTCTGGAACCTTACAACACAATCTCAGATTACTCGTAACTAGCTCTTTAATTTTCTCTCCAAGGACATTCCTCCTGAACCTTCCATTCCCTCAATCGATCTAGTCTTACACAGTTTTCTGCTTTGTTCACACCATTCCTTTGGCCCTGAACATGCTCCCCTCCCCCTTCTTGTGAAGCCCATTTCTTTTTTTTTTTTTTTTTTAAGATTTTTATTTATTTATTTGACAGACAGAGATCACGCAAGTAGGCAGAGAGGCAGGCAGAGAGAGAGGAGGAAGCAGGCTCCCCGCTGAACAGAGAGCCCGATGTGGGGCTTGATCCTAGGACCCTGGGATCATGACCTGAGCCGAAGGCAGAGGCTTTAACCCACTGAGCCACCCAGGCACCCCGTGAAGTCCATTTCTATTAGAGTACATTTCTCTTAAAGCCCAGCTTGTTTGTTTTCATGCTTTTTTTTTTTTTTTTTTTTTTTTTTTTTAAATTTCAAACCAACCTTCCCTGTGATATCTCTCTTCAATGAGCAACCCATGATTGATTATTTACCTGTCATGGATTCTTTAAGCATTTTTGTATAGATTACTCATTGGCTTATACAAGGGTTCTTATATATGTTGATAGTCTTCATGTGTACTTATCATCCTCCATAATTAGAATTTCAGCTCCTTGAAAACAGGGGTCATAGACCATATAGCTCCCTAGCACATGGTAGTAGCAAATACGTTAACAATAATAATGATGACTAAATTTAAAAAACAAGCTATGATCATCTGTCTGCAGACAATATATTAATGATCCTCACAAACACTTTCTCAGTAAAACAAAATAGAAATGGGAAGATAAAGGAAGTAACATGAATAGCCTCACCTCCTGGTTTTCATGAAGTCTGCCACTTACGTCCTTTTACATTTAATCTGGGCATGTGAGAATTATGCGGAAATACATTTAAAACTGTGAAGTACTATATAAATGGAAGGTATTTATCATGAACATCACAGTCACTATGCTTGGAATGTTTAGGAATTCTTGGCATGATTTCGAAAGGTCCAGAGAAAGTGGAATTAATTAAGGCAGTGGTTCTGTACTGGGAACTATTCTGGCAATGTCTGGAGATATTTCTGACCATCACAAGTGAGGGGATGCTGCAGATTGCTAGGGGAGAGAGGTCAGAGCATGCTGGGAAATGTTATACAATGTACAGGATGGCAGTCCACAACAGTTGTCTGGCTGCAAATGTCAGCAGTGCCAAGGAAAAGAAGCCCCCTGTCAAAGGAAGCTCGCCAGGGAATAAGCGGCTCACTTCCTGGGACAGGAGGAGCCCTGCATCCTATCTTGTTCACAGTCTCCCGACACCTGCATCCATCGCTCCAGAATTCCTCTTCTCTTCCGGTTCCTATGTGGTCTTTTAAATGTCCGTTATCAATGTGGCCAGCCTATGATATCTGGGAATTAACCTATCCATATTCAGATGTTTTGAGACAACTCTGATTCCTCTAAGAAAATACTGATAAACTCCAGAAGTTAACAAAGTCAATCTGTAACTTTGGATATGGGACAAACTGCATATTACATTAAAAAAATAATAATAAATCCCCGTGATGCTTAAATAAATGAGAACAGTGAATGTATTTGAGCAGTGTGGGTACCACAAAACTAAAAATCTTCCTCATTAACTGAAAATTCATAGATTTAAATAACTACGAAAAACACAGTGTTGAAACAACCTGCAACAGTTCAGCCTCTGAGAAAATTCCTTCTTGGCACATGTGTGTTTTTGCTCTAATGATGTTTTTGATCAAGAACTAAAACACTCGGGGCGCCTGGGTGGCTCAGTGGGTTAAGCCGCTGCCTTCGGCTCAGGTCGTGATCTCGGGGTCCTGGGATCGAACCCCACATCGGGCTCTTTGCTCAGCAGGGAGCCTGCTTCTCTCTCTCTGCCTGCCTCTCTGCCTACCTGTGATCTTTCTCTGTCAAATAAATAAATAAAATCTTTAAAAAAAAAAAAAAAAAAAAAAAAAAAGAACTAAAACACTGGATAGGATTGTCTTTGTTTCTAAGGCTTCTCCAAGCTATGACAGGTAGCTCTCAACAAAATATTCAAGAAAGAAGAGAAATAATTAGAATTTTAAAGCATCACAAAGTGCTGCATGTAAAACAAAAAGATCATTTACGGGGCGCCTGGGTGGCTCAGAGGGTTAAGCCGCTGCCTTCGGCTCAGGTCATGATCTCAGGGTTCTGGGATCGAGTCCCACATCGGGCTCTCTACTCAGCAGGAAGCCTGCTTCCCTCTCTCTCTCTGCCTGCCTCTCCATCTACTTGTGATCTCTCTCTGTCAAATAAATACATAAAATCTTAAAAAAAAATCATTTACACAAAAAAAGTACAAATCCACTTTTGCGTGAAAATAGAAAACATCATAAAATACACTATGCCCCAATACCAAATGATGTAATAATCCTTGGACAATTTTTTCTTCCCTCTAGGCCTGTTTTCTCACCTTAAGACAGGAAGTTCTGATTGACCAATGTTCTCTCCAAGAACATTGGAGAGTTTTAAAACCCTCTGAATTTATGATCCTATCAAGTGTTTCTTAATGGATCGCTTTCAGAGATAAGAAATGGGCTTGTGGGCAAATCTTCTGAATAGGTGAACTCGGCTGGAAGTCCTCAGTTCCAGACCGAGACATCGGAATCACCCAGGGAGTTTAAAACAAAATAACCTAAAACACAGCAGTTTCTGATTTAATTGGTCTAGGGTGGGATCAAGCATGGATAGTTTAAACGCTCTCCAGGGGATTCGAATGTGCTAGTACTAAGGTCTATGGATAGATTGCAAATACAACCACAGCCCACGTACGTGTGACAAATGAGCAAGGCAGACTGAGTAAGAACCTAGAGAACACATATCCTACCTATTTCAGTAGGAATAGGACAGATCTTTCGATTTTTTTCAAGAAATGCCAGAAATCAGGGTGCCTGAGTGACTCAGTCAGTCAAGCGCCTGCCTTTTGCTCGAGGTCACGATCCCAACCTCCCCCACTGGGCTCCTTGCTCAGCCGGGAACCAGCTTCTTCCTTTCCTCCCCACTTGTGCTCTCTCTTGCTATCTCTGATGCTATTGCTCTCTCTCAAATACATAAATAAAATCTTAAAAAATAAATAAATGCCAGAAATCCAATTTTTAAGTGAGGATCTGCTGTTTAGATATTGACAACTAATTTCAAACAGTTTTAAAGGGAAGTGTAGGTCACACAAAATGTACCCACAGGCTTTATTTGGCTTTCTTGCCACCAGTGTGCAGCCTCAACTAAATGAGTTCCAGAAATCAAAGACAGCTTTTCCTCTGTGGTCTGTCCTGTCTCTCCTACTCAGCCTCTTCCTCCCACACCTGGGTCGGAGCCTATCCCTTTCCTTTTCCTTTCCATTGCCTCTTTCTTTTCCAATCTTCTTCATCACTCCTCAAAGATGGAAACTGAGATCCACACATTAAATCTTCATGTGGCCCCGGCTGTATCACTGGGCAGGACTGTATAGCTGGGAACACTCACATCGTGAATCGTAACCTGAGGCTGTGCATCCATGAAATCAACAATGCGTTCAGTCAAATCAGGGGAAAAGTCAGTCAAGCTCACAGTTCGGCAGAACTTAGACTTTATATCAAACAACATATGGAGCGCTTCATTTAAATTCTGACTTTGTTTTGTTTGCTTTAAAATCTAAGCCACTGTAATTAGAATCATCCTGGGTGTTTTTTTAAAAAATATTCGCAAGTCTGAGCTCCACTGCAGGCTGACTACATCTGAAGATCTGGAAATGGAGTCTGGGCATTGGTAGCTTTTAAAATACTTCAAGTGAGACGGGGAGGCACCTGGGTGGCTCAGCTGGCTGAGTGTCCAGCTCATGTTTTCAGCTCAGGTCGTGATCTCAAGGATCATAGGATCTAGGCTTAGCAGGGAGCCTGCCTGGATTCTCGCCCTCTGCCCTTCCCCCCACTTGCTTCTGTGCACTCTCATTCTCTCTCTCTCTCTCTCTCCCACTAATAAATAAATCCTTAAAAAAAATTAAAAAAAAAATTAAAGACCCCAAGTGGATCTAATGTGAAGGCAGAGTTGAGGATCACTAATCTAAACTCGTGCCGTACACCTGTGGATTAGCAACACATTGAACTCTAAATGATTATCATCTCGAGTGCTTCTTTTAACTTGTGTAAGGGCTTCCTCCGCTCTGTTCTCATTGTGTCTTCACAACTCTGTGTGTGTGTGAGCTCACTGAGCTTGGACACTATTTATTAGCAATGGACAGATGAGAAAACTAGGCATAAAAATGTGAAATGGTTTGCACAAGTGCCCCAGCTAATCATTGGCAAAGACGCACTGGAACTTCACCTGAGGCAGAGTTCCTTGATTGTAAGCCTGGTTCTTGCAAAGGGGCCATCCTGATCACTGAATTATTACTGTTATTGAGTAACCCTAACACACAGATGGCCACTAGAAAACCAATGACTATAATGTGATCAAATTTCAGAAGTGACTGTAACTGTTTTTTAAAAAGACGCGGTTTAGGGTCAGTGGTCCAAGGTGTTTTTTCTGAAGTCTGTGATGTGATTTTGAAAGTGCTTACTTCTGCACACATCCTTCCCCCACACCCACATCACCTTTCATAGTTTCCATTAAGATATTATTTTCAGAAAAGTGTTTTAAGTGATTAAATATGCACAGAATATTGGAGGTAAGGGGAATATTACTGATCAACTTTCCCACCACCTCTGATAGCTGAGATACCTGAAGTCCCTTTTAATTCAAGACATATGGAGTGCTACCATGGTGCCAAGGGCTTGGCACCCATTATCTGAATTAAATCTTCAGGGTAACTCAGTAGGATGGGTACCACTATAACCATCATCATCATTACCTTCATTCCCATTTAACAAATGAAAAAACAAAGGGGGAAAAACAAAGATAGCCACCTGGATGGCTCAGTCAGTTGAGCAGCTGACTCTTGATTTCAGCTCAGGGCATGATCTCAGGGTCCTAAGATCAAGCCCCATGTCAGGTTCCACACTCAGCTGGAAGTCTGCTTGAGGATTCTCTCTTCCTCCCCCTCCACCCCTTCCCTTTGACTCTTTCCCTCCTCTGCCCTTCTCCCAGTGCTGTCTCTAAGTAAATAAATAAACTCTTAAAACAAACAAACAAATAAACAAAACCCCACAAAAAGCAAAAAACAACCCACTAAGGTTTGGAGGTGCTAAACAATTTGCCCAATGTCCCTGGGCTGGTAAGTTGAAACCCAGTATTTACTTTTGGCTCAAAGCCTGTGGCCTCATCTCCTGCCCTCCATCACCTAGAGTGATAAAAGTGCAAAAAGTAAAAGATATATTTTTATGAAAATGCTGAGAGATGATCAGTGAACAGTGATTTGAAAGGGAAGAAAAAAAGGCATTTGGGCTAGGCCTTCCCAAATACACAGGATAACAGTAAGTGTTCTAGTCTAGAATCAATGCCCATGCTGAAGCAGAAAAACCACAGGGAGAGCACGAGGTGAACTGTGAGAAAGATGGAAAGAGATGAGGCGTCGGACTGTGGAGCGTCCTCAGTGCCTGACTAAGGAATCGAGACTTTAACTTTAGGCCATGGGAACACCCTGAAGGTTTTTAGAAGCAAAGCCACTAAAAAAAAAAAAAAAAAAAAAAAGTAAGCTGAGTTTTAGAAATCCAGAACCCATGGAAGTGTGGAGACTGAATTAGGGGAGCAGGGCCTGGTACCCAAGGAGAGCAACGAGAAAGCTGTTCCGCCTCAGGAATTCCTGCTTCACTCTTCACCACGTGTTGTGCTGGCCTGAAGCACGGGTTTCTTCAGGGCACCTCCACGTCTCTTTCATGATCCTTTTATCCCAATACATGGCTTGCTTTGCCATGTCTAGGACAGATGACAGGGACCTGAACTTGGGCAGTGAGAATGGAGGTGAGAAGATAGGTTTGAGAGGCATTTGCAAGGGCCTGGTAACTGCTCAGAAGTGGGGAGAGGGTAGGAGGGAAAGGGAAGCAGGGTAAAGAAACCTCTGGCATCTTCGCTTGGGAGAAAGGGGAACAGATAATGGGATATAGAAAGGAAGGGATGGTCCCCAGCCGCATAAAGAAGTGAATGAGACGACTCAGGTCTCAGTTTGAGAGGCATTTATTAAACAGTAACTGTGTGCAGGATATTAGGGGAACAATAATGAGTAAGATTGGTTTTTGCCCACAAGTGTCATCCAGAGGGAGGAAAAATACAAGACTAGAATAGACAGATGCCTGGCCTCTTAGTCTCTGGACAAACGTCACCCTCCCACACAGGCCCTGCTAGACGGTCATCTATTCCAAGTGCCCTCCCCAACACATGATCTTGTTTTATTTCTCCCTTAAGCTAACAAGTACCTGAAATTCATTATATGTGCATTTACGGTCTCTTCCCCCAAGAGAAGGGAAACACGAACTTTATCTAGTCACATTATAAGAAGTCCTCAGTAGGAAATAGTTATTGAATATTGGGGGAGGGAGAGCGCCATGAATAAACTTCATCAAGGTTTTAAGACCTCAAACCAAACTAGGCAAGTTTCCTAAATACCTAAGCTGATATGCTAAGAATTGAAGTGGCCGGAAAGAGTAAAGCCATTTTGAGGCTGGGGCCAAACAAAATCCAGGATCAGTGCCTCATCTTGACTGTTTCCGCATAGATTTCAGGAGTACCCCCCACCCCCACCCCGTGAGACGTTTCAACAATGAGGCCAGCCAGCCACCTAGCTCAGGTTTTATTTCCGTTGTCCTTCTGACGTCAGAAAAAGCACGAGTTGCTGCACAGTTTCTTCTATCAAGGTGACAAATTACAGCCTTGCTGTTCTCTGCAGTCTGCAAACCACAGCCTTATTCTCTCCTCCCCCTTGTATTAAAAAAATTAACTCCACTGCAGAGATGTCAAATCCGTTCACATACACATAAATACCGTTTCTTAGCGCCGGGGTCTTTTTCACTCTTAACTACAGAGATCACCATGGTTTCGTCTCAGAAAGTACGTGATCCTGGCGGCAGTAAGGTTTCCACGGGAAGAAACAGTGCTATCAAAACTGGGTCCGCGCCGCAGAGAGAGACACAAAGGGCTCTCAACTGTAGCACCACCTTCTCAAGCCCGAGACCGCCTGAGAGAGGCATCCCGAAATGCGGTGAGGCTGCAACCGCGAAATTCCTTTTGCCGCCATATGCTCTTGTATATCCTCCGATCACAGTTCACCCTAAATCCAGGGGCGGGCGACCTCGCAGGCAAGCAGCGCCCAGGCAGCCCCATAACCTGCGCGGTCCCAGGGGATGCTAAGGAGCCAGACCGTCAGGGACGTGATTATGGGGGTGGGGGGCGCCCCAGGGCGCGCACTGGGGCGAAGGAGCGCTTTCCTCCCGGCCCCGACGCGGCGAGTTCAAAGGCCTTTTGTGGCCACGTTTAGGGACGCGAGCGAAAAGCCGGAGACCGGAGGAGGGAAAGGGAGAGGAGCCGAGGGCAGTCCGCGCCCGGGCCCCGCGCGAGCGGTGGCCTTTTGTTCCCCAGCTCCCGCGGAATCCAGCTCTCAGAACAGCACTTCTCTTTCTCCCCTTCTTCTGTTGGAAAGCACCTCTTCAGGGCGGGAAAGAACAGTGAATCACCGCCAGCTTCCTTTAGTAATCTTCCCCCTGCATCCTCCTACTCTAGGCTGCTGCGAGAGGGGGCAGAGCTCGAGGAAGGGGCTGCTAACGTGCTCCTGTTTACTCGCGCTCGGCGGTTCGGTTCCCTCGCGGCGCCCAGTACCCCAGCCTCAGCCAGCCGCACGCACACCCCCGGGGGCATCACATGCTCTCCTCCGGGCCCTGCGGACGCAGGAAATTCCCCCCAAATGTCCGGATTCGAGCACTCCTCGGGTAGGCAGCAGCGCCCTCGCGTCCGCTGCACTCTCCCTCCAGACCCGCGTGGTCCCCGACCCTAGTATCATTTAACCAGATCGCGTGCCACACTCTACCGCTATGAAAACAGACCCAAAAAGTAAGCCACAGCCCACGCAAAGGTGAAATCAGGGGCCCCTGCGCCCCCTTACGCTGCCGCGTGCGTTCGGAAGAACAGACGATCTGGACTTTTCCCGTATTTAATACAAGCAAAATCCGAAGGCAGCGGGTAGAACCGCGCACTCCTTCCTTCCACGCCCGCATGGGTGTCTTGGACGTTACCGCCTCCTCTCGCATCCAAAACATGCCTTTCCTCCCTGCCGCCGCTCCCTTGGCTCCCCCTGGAAAAGCAAAATCGCCTTACCTTGGGCAATAAAGGGAAAAGTGGCAAAAGGAGACCAGGTGTCCGCCCTTCCGGGATTCCCCCGGCCGTGTGATGTCCTTTGTGTCAAGGTCTGGCTGCCGCGGCGGGGAAAAGGTGGCCTCCGTCAGCGAGGGCTGGGCGGGGAGGGTTCACACGCGGCGGCGGATTTCCGAGGAAGGTGAAGGGCGGAGGTTCCCAGCGACCTTCAGGCAGAGCGGCGTGGCCGCCCCAGCCCGCGCTCTCTGGCTCTCCTCCTCCTTTCGGGGCCGATTGCATCAGAATCTCCCCCCACCGCCAACCCCCACCCACACTCTGCTCGCCAGCCTCGCACTTACATCCACACGCTCTGGCACGGAGGGTCTCGAATCGCAGTCATTCTCCTACTGGGGGGCGCGTCGCCTTTGCACATCCATGGCTCGTGATGGTTTAAAGGGGAAAGTCAGGCCATTCCTCCGCGTCCCGCGTCCCGCCGCCTCCCCTCCCGCGCGCCCGCTCTTTAACCAAGGCTGCTTGTCACTGAGCGGTGCCCGTCACATGGTGTCTCTGCTGGCGGCCGCGCCTCGCGACTTTCCTCTTGCCGCTTAGAGGATGCAGCGACCGCGGCTGGCGGAGATTGAGCATCGGGGAAGGGGCGAGGGAGGGGTTGCGGGGCGTGAGTGTGCTGGGCGCACTGACGATGGCACCGGGAGCAGAGGCGGCGCGCAGCCTGGACACCTGCCCCACGCCCTCCTGGGGACCCGGCAGCGGGCCCAGAATCCGGCTGCGGTGGGGGCTGGAGACCCGGAGCCGTTGGGGATGGAAGTGGGAGCGACGAAGAGGGCGCCCGCGGAGGAGAGGAGGGCTGGCGACGGGGCCCCATTTCGGGGTACGCCAGAGCGCGGAGGGAGCCAGGGGAGTTGCATTGTGGGAAGGTCGCAGCGTGAGGATGGCCGCGGGAGTGGCTGGTCCGCGCAGCCCAGCGAACAGCTGGCGGTGTCTGGAGCTGCGGGCCGCGCTGCAGCGGTGTGTTGGCTCCGGGCACCGCGCCGAGAAGGCCCGGGTTGGTGGGGGAACCGACGGGGGCGTTGTGCAGTGGCTGGGGGAGCGGGGCGCACGAGCACCTTTGAAAACCCTTTGTCCCTACCCCGCAGTGGGAGGTGCCTCCCCTCTTCCGGATCCAGCACCCGCAGACCTCGCCAGCCTTCCCCGAGATCGGTGCTGTGGCGCTCTGTTTGGGGGACTGGGTGTGACGCGACCTTATAGATGTGCCGAGGTCGGAGCGCGCACCTGCCTAGGCGCGTAGGGGCGCTCCAGATCCGGGGGGAGTGGGGTGCGAGGGAACAGGATGCAGGGGACTGGGCAACTGGGCCCGTTTTCCTTTCTTTTGCTTACTCTTTGTTTCGGGCATAGACCCTTTTAACTGGGCGCTTCCTTGCAGGGTAGTTGTGTTTCCTTAAAATGGCGTCAGGAAATCCCACCTGCGTCTCAGTCAATTAGGCTGTCATTATAGAGCGAATTTGCGGGGTGGAAACTCGAGCTCTTTATTGACAGGAATCGTTCAGTCTCCGTGTTCCATCAAAACAGGAAAGGGAAGATGAATCATAATTCAAAAATTAATCTACCTGGAGCTTTTCAAGCGGGCAGACTGAATGGAATAGCCATCGCTTTTTTGTTTTTTGTTTTTTTGTTTTTTAACCACTCCTGGAAAAGTGAGAGGACAACCAAATTTCAAATCCCTGATAATTAAAATCCCTTATCCCTTCAAATGGCCATAAGTGGTTTCCATTAGTTCAGCAATAGCTTCCTGGGAACACTACTTAGAAGGCATGTTCTTGAATAAACTTGAGAAATCGAAAATTCTGTACAAAACAGAAGGGGACGAAATGATGGTAGCTTACCTCGGACAGACCTGCATTCAAATTCTGTCTCTGACACTGTTGCCCTATGTGCTTCACTTTTGTCCCTGTTCTGTTTTCCCCACTGGTAAAACAGAGGGTTAATTGTACTCACATCATGGGAATATTCTACACATCTTCAAAATGTTGGCTGTTCCCCCCTTCTTTCCTACAGGAAGCTAATTTAGTAAGGAGCTTATTAATTTTAAGTAGTGTGCACCTTGCCTGACACAATAATTCTGATAAATAAGAAAAGCAGCCTGAGGGAAGCCTGGGTGGCTTAGTTGCTTAAGCGTATGCCTTTGGCTCAGGTCATGATCCTAAGGTCCTGGAATTGTGTCCCACATCCTCCAGCTCCTTGCTCAGCGGGGATCCTGCTTCTCCCTCTGCCTGCTGCTCCCCCTGCTTGTGCTCTCTCTCTCTCTCTGTCAAATGAATAAATAAAATCTTCAAAAAAGGCGGGGGGGGGGATCTAAACAGGCAAGGTAGGTAAATTGAGTGTAGTTCCAAAAGCTGTTGAAATCTTTACCTTTTTAGGCAGAATGTATCCTCACCAATATTTGTTCAGAGAGATCTGATCTCAAGCTTATCCCTTGATTAAATTATTTGCTAGTTTCTATGCACCCCAAAGATTGCAGTTACCTAGCAGTCTTGAATTGTTTGAATTGGATTCAAGAGCAGTGACTTGAACTTCTGCTCCTTGCCAGCTACTCTGCTAAGCACTTTACACATAAATATTGTCTCATTTAATCCCTCCAACTGCTCAGTTGCGTATTATCCTCTCTGTGTAAACAAGAAAGCACATTCCAAGAGGCTGAATTGGCCCAGTTCATTTAAGACAGAAGGCCGTGAAGGGTGAAGCCAGGAAGTGATTCCTGTTCAGGTCTTAACTGAAAGTCTGTGCTCGAGTCTTAACCATGATGGCACATCCTCTTGCCACTAGACACACTTGGTCTTCGAGCTGAAAAGGATCTTCAGCCCTCGTCTGGGTTTTAGTTGACAACCTGGAAGGAGACTGTAAGCAGCAACATGGTGAATGAAAGGAAGGGCTGCTGCTGTGTGGAGAACAGGGTAGGGGCGGGGGGCGGCAGGAGGGAAGAGGTAGTGTTCAGGACAGAGCCTGCTCACAGCAGCAGCAGCGTGTGGTTTTCTTCAGGACTGCTTGTAGGTGAAACTTCCTTTCAAGTAGCTCAGCCCTTAAACCCAATTGCTGTGGTCACGAATGGAGGCAAAGGGCGGTGTGCTGACAACTCCCTCATTCAACTGTGTGCTTGCTGAGACACAAGCAGCAGGACAAGCACTTCACAGATGGTTTCTTATTTAATCCTCACAACATTCCTAAGAGGGGCAGACCAACCATCCTAATCCCCGATTCAGACACTGAGGAAATTATCCCAAGTTCACACAGGTCTGACTGGCTGGTCTAGCTCTAGAATCCCCAGCAAACTCCAAAGCTGATTCTTAGACTCTGGCCCTGATATGTTCCTCCATGTGGGAACAACCCTCTTTGGAGGACCAGGGGGTAGGACTGGTTCCAGGCCACTCTGCCTTCAGGTAGAAACCACTGCCCTGTTTCCAGAGAGTCCCAGGAGTCCGTTTGCTCTATACTGGGTTTGTGAGCTCCAAGGGCATTGTTGATAGTATCTAATATTCCCATAATAGAAGGTAGTCTGTACACATTCACAGGTTGTACTGTGGGCTGCCCTTTGAAACCGAGAAAATAGAATTTCTGTGTCTGCTCTGAAGGTGCTACTAGAGAAGGAATTCGTACTGTGAAAGGAGAACTGATTCACCTGGGGTCACCTGGGATTTTTTCTGGTAGCCTCACGGGGCCTTTCTGTATGGTTCCAAGGAGGGTTGGCTTTGTGGAGAAAGAGCCCCAAAGAGGATTCAGCATGAACTTAAGTCACATCTGCTCTTAATCCAGCTTCATCCTGCCCTCATCTTGGTGGCACTCAGTCCCCGTGTGTGCTGCCCAGGGGGACAGCTTGTAAGGGTCCCCACGAGCTGCGCACTTAACAGAGACAACCATGCTTTCCTCTGTGGGGTTTCAAAACTTTCCAGAGACATCTGGCCCCGCTACTAGCAGACTTCTTGTGGATGAATTGTGAGTCATAGGATAAATACTCTCTTCTGAATATGTAGTTTTTCCTTTTAATCTGTAAAGGACTGTTTTGGGATAGTCTGAATTTTAACAACGATGAAAAATAGGAAAGTCAACTGGTGAGGCTAATCCAGAATAAGCGTCCTGTGCATTTTCTCCTTGTAACAGAAGCAGTATAGCCATCTGTGAACAAAACCTACCTTGTCAGAAGATAAGCTATTTATTCTGAAATCAGGTTTTTTATTCCTATTTGTAGGATCTACTCTAAAATAACAGATGGTCTTTAAAATGACTGGTTTTTCTTTTGACCCACGTGATCACATTTCTTTGCCTGATGAACCCTTTTTACCATTCTTGTTCTTTGAATAAGCTTATCCAGAGGTGACAGTATTTTGGCGCCAGGAATTAAACAGTTACAGCAAAAAGTAATTTGCAGCTAAAAGAGTTCCCAGTCCTCTTGGCCATCTTTCTGCAGATACACAGCACTGTATGAACTCACCCTTCTCAGTAGCACTGGGACAGACAGAGCCTACTGTCACTTCTTCCAGCACGGAAATAAACATTGTACCTCATGGGACTTGTTTTTATTTCTTAGGATTTTATTTATTTATTTGACAGAGAGAGAGAAAGAGAGGAAAAACAAGCAGGAGTAGTGGAAGGGGGCAAAGCAGGGAGTCCGAAGCAGGGCTCGATCCCAGGGTCCTGGGATCCTGACCTGAGCCGAAGGCAGACGCTTAATGACTAAGCCACCCAGACACCCCAACCTCATTAGATTTGTAATTGATGGGTTCTTGCAGGAAGTCAGCAATCCCCACTGACTCTAAACTGAATTTAAAGTAAAATCTCGAAGTGGCCTCTTTAACAGTGTCTATGGTCTCTGATTTCGGCCCAGGTCAGCTTTGTAGGGTTATTTATTTATTTATTTTTATCTCTTAGGGGAGCAGGGAATAAGGTTCATGAAGTATTGTGACTGTGTGACAAGATAAAGACCCAGGGCTGATGATCAGTCCTGATAGTTTGGTGTCTAATTTACATGACATTTATGCATCATCGTACATGTCAACTGTGAGTGTATCTCCCTAGCTTGTTGCCACAGGGGGTAATGATACCTATCTGATGGGCAAATGAGTCGGTATCTACAGAGGACAGTTAGAGTACTAACTGTTAGAGTACTAACTGGCTGAGTATCTCTACCACAGTTAGAGGCACAAAGTACTTCACTGTCCTCACCTCATACTGAATATCAAGGCCACAGCTCTACTCCCATTTCTGCCTCTCTGGGAATGGGGAGAGAGATGGTATTAGAGAGCCATTTCAGCTCTCAACCTTATCTTTAAGGAGAGAAAGGGAAGTTTAGGATCTACCTAATAAAGTATTAATTAAAAAGTGGAAGTGTTCCAAAGCAATATAGCATCTGTACTCACTAATGGTACCAGCGTAAACTGGTACGACTTTTTGTAAGGAAGCAAATTAGATGACTGAGTGCAGGCTCTGGGCCACATTGAGTTCTAATTCCAATGCCACGGTTTACCAGCTCTGTAACCTTGGGCAAGTTACTTAATGCCTCTGTGCCTCAGTGTCCTCATCTTTAAAACAAAAATGGACAATAATACCTATCTCATAAAGTTATGTGTAATTTGTATGTTAAAAAACACTTAAAATAGTTCACAACATATCTTAAGTATTCAACAAATAATGAAAATTATTACTGGAAAACAGTTTGGTGCTAAGTAGAAGGAACTCAGATATCATTGGTGTCACTTCTGAGAATCAGTACCCTAAGAATAATACACAAAGATGTCACATGGATGCAGGCTTTGGAATCAGGCAAGTAAAGGTCAAAAGCATGTTTCCAAGTATTCATTTTTTCCCCCAAGTACTCATTTAAAGAAAGGGTGACAATTCATAAATAACAATTCATAAATAACAGATTGAAATAAATTGTTCCAGTGGCCAGGCTGAACTATAAACTGTCCCTCAGCCCCTAGAGATACTTAGGAAACAGGATACAGGGCTAACTGTTCTTTTTTCCTGATCCAATGTGTTTCTTCTTTCTTTATCAGTTTGGGTGTCCAAAGGCAATGGAGCCAGAGAGAGGATCTGCATCCAAGAGAGAGGAAGGTGATAGGGAAGAGAGAGAGGAAGGTGATAGGGAAGTGGTTGAAAGGCATCAGGGAAAGATAAGAAAGACAAGAAGATGAGAAATTGAATGACAAGATCAGAAGGCAGGAAGATCTGAAAACTGTTGGAAATGCGTGGCCTGAGCAGTCGGGACCGGAAGAGAGCTGGGTCATCTCAAGGTGTTGGAGGCTCTCCAGGTGCTATTGGATGCTAACAATCTTACTTGGGGGAAATGCAGTTTTTGCCTTTGCCGATGAAAAGATAGCTTTGAAAAGGAGAGACTGATTTTTTTTTTATTTTATGTTATTTTATTCTTTACTGCTGACAGTCCTTAGGGGGAAGTGTCCTATTCATGACTTGAGTAGAGTAACATGCTTTACTAAAATAAGTTTCTATTCTAAATGATTGTTCTTAAAATAGGAAATACCCCGAAATATCCCTTTTGAAGGACTCTTTATTCAGTTTAATTTTAGGCATATGAAACTACTTCATTATCACAAAGGGGGTAATTTTAACAAGAGATGTAAAACTGATAGTCTTCTGTTGTATGTATTTATAGTTATTTATACACACATATATTTATACACACATATAGTTATTTATACACACTCAAATAAAATGCTCAAAGTTTTTCTTTCAAATGTAACACGTCCAAGATTGAACTCATCATTTCTTTCTCCAACCCAAAGAGTCCTCTTCTCCTGTAGACTCCATCTTGGGAAACACCACCACCCGGGGCACAACCACTCGAGCTAGGAAAAGGGGAGTATCTTGGCTATGTCCTTTACTTTTCACATCAAATTAATTAATTCCTCAAATTAACATTTACTAAGTGCCAGACAAATGCTGGTCTTTCATGGAGCTTGGAGTTAGAGTGGGAGGCCAATATTCCTCAGGTGATCTTGGCAGTAGTTGTGAAAATTACAGATGGAAAGGAGTGCTCAGAGGAAAAGAATACAGAGCATGATTCTGTGAGAGTCATAGAGGAGCATGAACTGGCCTGGGAGTCAGGAAGTTTCCCTTGAGGACAGGGGCCTTGTTTGGATTCCCTCCTCTTTATTCTAAGGGTTTTAATAGGGAGGAGGTAATGGACATGGTCCAGTGTGCATTTTCAAAGGAATAATCGCCCGTCCCATTGCTCAGCTGCCTAAATACTTCAAGCATCTGTTCCTTTTTCTCCGTTCTCATGGCTATCGCTAGTGTAAGCTTCCATCAACTCTCTCCTGGCCAAGTTCTCTCCAAAGGACGTTGATTACGTACTTCATCATATAAGTACATATATGTACATGTACATATTTCTCAATAACATATATGAATTACTGTCCTATTTATTACAGACATTAAAAACATTTCCCCAAATTTTTAATAATTAAATTGGATTTTACATTTTATATTGCTTAAGAATATTTTATTCTATTACTGAAATATATTCCTTGTTGCTATTAAAGTGTTAGCATTTCAATGAGGTAAAGTTGATTCAGTATACTTTATTTTTTAAATTGTGCTTAATATTCTGTGATACAGCAATTCACAAGTCTGTTTCCAGACTTGATTTATTTTGACGCTGAATTTAATGGCTGTCATAGCTGGCAAAGAAACCTCAAAGACATATGTGGACCCAATGGAGGAGTGACTGTTAGCTTCACTTACACATCCAGCCATTCATTTCTTAATCCCATCCACTAATTTACAAAGATTTATTTTATTCCCTGTTCATCTACAAATGTGCACTTAGATGAGGGTTGTCATTGATGACTATGGAAGAGAGCCCATAAACCTTACTTGATAATTCTGCGAGTGTTTCCATGGACTTCTTACTCACTCTGACGAGATGGGTACCACTTTACCTTGCAATGTAGACTCCCTCAGCTCTACTTTTCCTTATTCCCTTGTGCTTGTATTATTTTTTTAAATCTGAAGTTTCTTTAGATGAGTCTTTTTTTTTTTTTTTAAGATTTTATTTATTTATTTGACAGAGATCACAGTAGGCAGAGAGGCAGGCGGGGGTGGGGGGTGGGGAGCAGGCTCCCTGCTGAGCAGAGAGCCCAATGCAGGGCTCAATCCCAGGACGATGGGATCATGACCTGAGACAAAGGCAGAGGCTTTAGCCAACTGAGCCACCCAGGCGCCCCGAGTCTTTTTTTTTTTTTTTTTAAGATTTTATTTATTTATTTGAGAGAGAGACAGTGAGAGAGAACATGAGCGAGGAGAAGGTCAGAGAGAGAAGCAGACTCCCCGTGGAGCTGGGAGACCGATGCGGGACTCGATCCCGGGACTCCGGGATCATGACCTGAGCCGAAGGCAGTCGTCCAACCAACTGAGCCACCCAGGCATCCCTACATGAGTCTTTTAAATCTCCTTGTCCGTTTTTAGAAGACAAGTTAAAAGAAAATAGTATTTTGTAAATTTAATCAGTTAAGCACGCAGAAAAGCAATGCATCACAATATGCCAAAAGGGGACAAATTAACAAAGGTGCCATTGTCACCTCCCTGGGCTCCTTCCTCAAGACACCCTCAGTGCTGCAAGTGACAGGGGGCCATCTAACGTGTGGGCTGAGGAAGGGTCATTGAAGATCTATGTATTCATCTGAAGAGCAGTTCCGGTATTTTCTCCCTGAGGCCCATTTCTCATTCCATGTCAGCCTTTCCTGAGAGGCTAGTAACAGCTCACTCGACCTGCTCTTAGCCACCTAATCTCCCACTGCAGTTTAGAACTCACTTGCCACTTCTGAAATCCAAACTAGCTTATATGCTTCCCTGCATTGAAATAATGTATTCAAAGACTGCATTCCCATTAGTGTACGAGCTTCATAAAGGCAGATGACATGTTTTCACCTGTTTCCAAGTACCTCAGACATAATAGAAGCTCAACCCATATTTGTCCAATGAATGAATGTATGAGTGAGTAAATAGAATATAGTTATGTAGCTTGAATGCTTTCCTATTTAATTTAAATGTCAGGTACTTAAAAGGACAAGGAATCTAACAAAAACCTAAAATATGTATTGAATGTGCATTTAGCTAAGTTTTGAAAGTTTAGGAGCCTGTATATATGTATCAAATGAGTAGCAAATGAATAGCAATTTTTGGAATCTCGTGAATAAATTACAATTTTAAAACACCAGGGGTAAGTGTCTATGGAGCATCATTCTTAAAAGGAAAAAAAGAAACCACAGCCTATGTTTAAAAGTAATATATTTAGCTTAACAGTTTCCTAGCTTATGGGGATTATCTGGAAAATTCAGAACCCCAACCACTTCCCTGACAATAAGTATAGTTTTTACTTTCAGAATAGTCTGGATAAGGGCCAGTGTTCTCCACAGCACATTCCCTGTATGAAATTAACATTTGTAAGTGGAGTCGAATTGAATTTTGTGCTTAAAAAAAGCTACGATTTGTTCTATTGTTCCTCCTTGCTCTTCATATAAAAATGAGAATTTAGACATAATCCTATAGTTAAGATATGAGCCATTTATTTAGCAATATCAGTTTAACAATGAATATGATAGTTCTTTGTCTCTATTCAAATTGTTATTGTTAATTCAGTGATTTCAGTTTTGAAAAGGAACAGAATTATAGAAAAAGTGTCATACTCCTTGGCGTTCGTATATTCATTCATTCATTCATTCATTCTTGTCTTCAACAAATGTGTTTGAAGTTAATTCCTTTGAAAGGCAGCATTCTTTATCTGATTCTCTAATCTCTTTCGGAAATTTGCTCCTGCATTTATTTCCTTAGTACTGCATTTTCATTCCTTCCCCTACTGACAATAAAGTATTCGAAACTCTTATTAAAAAAGAGCAAATCATTAAAAAAGGTAGAAAGGAAGGAAGCAGGGAGGAAACAGGAGAGGAAAGGAGGAGCAGGAAAAAGGAAGGGAGGAAATTCCCTCGATTTTACATCTTTCTCTAGACACAGCTCTTCTCTTGCTTCTATTTAAGAACAAGCTTCCCCAAAGAATAGTTAACAATATGTTTCCAATTTTTCACCTCTCCTTCATTCTCTAAATGCACACACATATGCAAACACAAAATTGCAAAGTGAATTTAGTCTCACTGCAGAAAAGTTGGAAAATGCAGTAAAATCTAAGGAAAGCCAAACTCATCCATAAGTTTATAGGCTATTAGATAAGCCCTACTGGCATTTAGTTCATTTCGTATATGTGCCCATCTTTTTTACATTCAGAATCATGTCCAGTTTTGCATTTTCATGCAACATTAAATTATGATCATTTTATTGTATTATTAACAATTCTCCAAAAACAAATTTTAATGACTACAAAATATCCCATCATATCATTTTGTATTCTCATTAACTTCAGATTTTCATTTTATTATATAGATATATAATATTTTTCCCCATGACTGATTATTTCTGTAAGTAAACTTCTAGAAACAGAATCTAAGTGTTTAAATGTAGCACTATTTTAAAATACTTGGTTCAAATTTAAGATCACGTTCTAGAAAGAGAGTATGCACTAAAACATTCATAGTATGTGACAGTGCTGCTGACATTGCATCTTTAGCAGTCTTGACTATTATAATTTTGCTCATTTTTATTAATTTAATAAGTGAAAAAGAATTTTTGGATTTAATTTGCATTTCCTTTGTTACTGATTTTATTGAACTTTTAAAATGTGCTTATTAGACTTTTTATTTGTTCTATGAATTATATATCGTATGCTTTACTCATTGTTCTAATATTTTAGTGTTTTTTAATCCATTTGTGCAAATGTTTTATATTTTAAAAGTCATAATTGTAGCTAATTATACATTTTTTCAACTTTTTGTTTGCTTAAACAAATTTAAAATTTGTATGTCAATGAACTGTTGGATTTTTTTTTTTTTAAGATTTTATTTATTTATTTGACAGAGAGAAATCACAAGTAGTCGGAGAGGCAGGCAGAGAGAGAGAGGGAAGCAGGCTCCCTGCTGAGCAGAGAGCCCGATGCGGGACTCGATCCCAGGACCCTGAGATCATGACCTGAGCCGAAGGCAGCGGCTTTAACCCACTGAGCCACCCAGGTGTCCCGGATTTTTTTTCTTACATTTATGAGTTTTATCTTGTACAGATACAATATTCACTGGAATTTGGCCTTACTTCTTATGACTTGGGTTTTTCCCATTTAATTCTTTCATCCACCTAGGAGTCAGAGTTAAGAATCTAAATTGATTTGTTCCAAATCACTAACCAGTTATTCCAGCACCAGCTGTGAAAATTCCTTCTCTTTACCCTCAGCTGTGGTGCCTCCTTTATCAGATGTTATTACATTTTAAAATGTATGTGTGATAAGGTTTTACTCCTGATCTATTCTGTCTGCTGGTCTGCTCGTTCTATCATCTATACTTACTTAGTAGACCTTTGCTGTGTACTTTAGTACCAACTCGGGCACAAGCCTTTTCATATTTTTCTTAGCTATTCTTAACTGTTTATTATTCCATGTGAATTTTAGGATCATTACTGAGTCAATAAGACAAAAATCCTAGATTTGGACTTTGATTATGCCCATAAGTCAATGTAAACATACACAGAAAACATTTATAATAAAAACACATAAAAATCTAAGAGTTCCCTTTAAAAAAAATGTGTAGACTCTCCTCCTGTAATTTTGAACCTATAAGAGTCCCCAGTTGGCTCCGTTGGTAGAGCATGCAGTTTTTGATCTTGGGATCATATGTTCAAACTCCTGTGTTAGATGTAGAGATTTAAAAAATAAAAGAAAGGTACTTAAGGAAGTAAAGTATAAAATTTTATTAATATATAAATGAAGTATTGAATATGTCAGGAATATACCATACAGTCAGAAGGTAATAATTTTTCCCAATTTATAGAAAATTAATTTTGCTTATTTTTATTATTTTTTAAAGATTTTATTTTTAAACAATCTCTACATCCAGCATGGGGCTTGAACTCACAATCTTTCTTTTTTTTTTTAAGATTTTATTTATTTATTTGACAGACAGAGATCACAAGTAGGCAGAGAGGCAGGCAGAGAGAGAGGAGGAAGCAGGCTCCCCATGGAGCAGAGAGCCCGATGTGGGGCTCGATCCCCCGACCCTGGGATCATGACCTGAGCGGAAGGCAGAGGCTTTAACCCACTGAGCACCCAGGCACCCCTTGAACTCACAATCTTGAGATCAAGAGTTGCGTGCTTTACCGACTAAGCCATACAGTCGCCTTCATAAATCCTTCTTTATTTATTATTATTATTATTACTATTATTTGAGAGAGGGCTAGCAAGAAAGAGAGAAGAGAGAAGGCGAGCAGGGAGAAAGAGAGGCAGAGGGAGAGAGAGAATCCTAAGCAGGCTCCACATTTAGCGAGGCTCTATCTCACCACCCATGAGATCATGACCTGAGCCAAAATCAACAATCAGAGGCTTAACCTACTGAGCTACTCAGGCACCCCGACCCATAATACCTTTCTTAAAAAAATAAAAGGAGGGGCGTGTGGGTGGCTCTGTGTATTAAGCATCAGACTCCTGGTTTCCCCTGAGGTCATGACCTCAGACATCCTGAGCTGGAGCCCCCTCTCCACGACCACCGCCCCCTCCGCTCAGCGGGGAGTCTGCTTGAAGCTAATTTCCCTCTGTGCTTCCACACCCTTCTCAATAAACAAATAAATCTTGGGGAAAAAAATAAGGCACCCTTTTTAAAGTAAAATACATTTCTATATCAGGAAAGCATATATAACCTTATGTGTTTTAGTGTTTTCGGGTTTGGTTTTGGTTTTGTTTTGGCTACAAAAAGCGTTCTTATTTCCCCTCGGTCCACCGCTGGGAGAGAGCTCCCGGGGGTCTCCGAAGCTGCCCCGTGGCCCACCGCACAGGCTCCGGCACCAGCCCGAGGGCCCTCCGAGGCCGCCGGGCTCCCAGGCGCGCCCGCGGGTGAGCCTCCGGGAGAGCCCGGCGCCCAGCCCGCCCGGGTGGGTCGAGCCTGCGGAGGGGAGTCGGGCGCTCGCGTCCCCGGGCCGAGGGGCGCGTGGGGGCCCGGCCGCGGTTCGGCGGGGAGCGAGGAGCCGGGCGCCTGCGCGGGGAGCGGCCGCGGGGGCTCCGGGCTGCATCTTCGGGAGCCGCGGGCGCCCTGGGGCTTCTCCGGGGCCGTGCGGGGGGGATGCGGGGCCCGGCGGCCGGAGCCTGGGCCTCGCGGTGCCGAGAGAGGCGGGGAGGCCGGCGGCGTGCGAGGCCGCGGAGCGCGGGCAGCGGGCGGTGGACGAGCCTCGGGCGCGGGGACCGGGCCTTGCGCGGCCGGGAGCCCGGCTCAGGCTGGGGTGCTGGCGGGTCCCGGGGGCGCAGGGCGGTCGAGAAGAGGTTGGCGAAGTCTGTGTGTGGAAGAGAGGTTGGAGGGTGGTCGGAGGCTGGAAGAAGGGGCGCCCCTGGGTGTGTTCCTTCCCCACACTGGGTCCCCGATCTGGGGACCGCCAGGGGCACCGCTTTTGAATTTGCTTAAGTTTTAACCACCCACAGTGTATTTGTTGACATTCTTACTCTGTGGATTAAAATGAAAGACATCACTTGTGTTTGCTATATCGAGTAACAGAGACTCTTGGTCCGAGTTACCAAAAAATGTTTAATAATCAACCAATTGGGTAACTGTTGAAGTTTTGGGTTCCCTGGGGAGAGTGGAAGACTAAGATGAATGTGCGAGAAGGTTATCCCCTTGGGATCTACACTTGAGGAAGGGAAGGAAGCAGCACAGGGAACAGAGAAGTTGGTTGGTTTATGGGACAGTCGCAGCCAGAGCCGCAGACCACGCCTCAGGGAGCTCTGAGGCTGAGGTGGCCCTTCGGGTTTGTCTTGGGTTAGGGTGAGGGGCTGGATATTCTTACCTGCATGTGGACAACTGGATGCCCGCTGCCGGGGAACCCTAGTGTGACCTCAGGCGAATCAGCCTTCTGTGGCTGAGATACTTCTGTAAGAGAGCAAATAAATGAGGGCTTCTAGGGGCTTCTAAAGGGGGACATGGACAATGTCCCATAATGTCTTCTGTAGTCAAGTAGGCCTTGTAATTTCCACATCAGGTATCAATGTGTACTCAATAAATATAAATGTAAATGCGACAGTAGAAAATTCTTAAGAGAATTTTTTTTAAAAAATGCACACACCCTAGGGTACTTGATGTCATAAACAGGAAGAAATATAAAAGAAAGGATTCTAGGGTTCTCATTGTTCTGACTTATCTGAGTCTTGGGCATGAAAAACTAGGATGCAAGAATTCGAATCTCATTTCCTTTGCTTTCCATTCCCTTCTTAAGGGAGGCAGCAAAATAAAATGAAGCCAGGAAGGACAGCAAGGGTTGGAAATTCACCATACATTCCTAAACAGGCAAGAGGGGATGGAACTTAGTCCCGACTTCATAGACAGCAGCTAAGCTGAATTCAAACTCAGATCTGTCTGCTCTTAATGCCTGTGTTTCTTTCTCTATGTGCTGTAAATATGAGGGGTAGAACCGGACAAAACAATTAGAAATTATTCTCCATTCTAGCATAGTTCAGTTGTTTGTTTTTTAAGATTTTATTTATCCATTTGACAGAGATCACAAGTAGGCAGAGGCAGGTAGAGAGAAAGTAGAAAGCAGGTTCCCTGCTGAGCAGAGCCGATTTGGGGCTTGATTCCAGGACCCTGGGATCAGGACCTAAGCCGAAGGCAGAGGCTTTAGCTCACTGAGCCATCCAGGGGCCCCACATAGCTCAGCTTTTAAAAGATTTTATTTATTTATTTATTTATTTGGGGGAGAGAGAGCGAGAGAGAGCATGCGAGCACATGTGCAGTTGCACAGGCCCACAAGCAGGGGAAGGGGCAGAGGAAGAGGAAGAGAGACAGAATCTTAAGCAGGCTCCATGCCCAGTGTGTTAGAGCCTGTCACTATGGTGGGCCTCAATTTTACAACCCTGATAGAATGAGGTGCGCTGAAATTGAGTCAGATGCTTAACTGACTGAGCTACTCAGGTGCCCCATAGCAAAACTCCGTTTTGTCATTCATTGGTTTAATAAATATTTATGGATTGCTTACCAGGCACTTTCCTATTTGTTAGGATAAAAAAGAGATGGATGAGATACAGTTGTAGTCATGAAGGTCTACTGGGCTTTTCAGTCCCGTTAATTATTATTAGGGTGTTTGTTTTTCTAGTTTGCTCCTATGCCAGTGGCAAAGTAACTGAAACCGTTATTCAATTAATTCCTTTGATGGCTTGCCCGAGTTACCTACATGCATGTTGAGTGGGCATCAGAAAGACATTAAAAGCATTAGGTACACCCTGAAATAGATTTTTGGAGATGAAGGTGGATATGCTGGCATGGGGAGGGGCGAGAAAGGCGACCCATTTTTTTAAATGGAGGCAAAGTAAAAGAGTATTCTATCATGGGAGTAACAATACAAGTTAAGAGGGGGCATTCCTGAATTGTTTGTTGGTTTTAATGAAGAACCTGTAATAGTAAGTTGATGCCCTTCATCCTTCCTTTTGGTATAAGGTCCTACTCACAACTGTGGCTTTTGCTACTTAATAGACCAAACTCTAGTCTTGTCCACACGCAAGCTGCAGCTACGTCGGTCTTGAGTATCTTCCCTTGTAAAATGGGGATGATAGCAGTACCAATCTCGTAGGATTGTTGCGTGGATTACATGAGCTACAAGCTTAAATAGGGCCTGATACTTAGTGCTTACTACTTATTAGATCTTGTTAAGAATTGGTACTCTTTACTTGAACACTTAACTCTGTTTATAGTCAGTAGAGCCTGATGGTTAAGAAAATGGTCTCCGGAACCAGACAGCCAGAGTTCAAATGCAGGTTCTGCCTTGGGCTGGCTGCATGACTTTGGGCAAGTGACTTACCCACATTGTTTCTCAATTCCTTGTCTGCCACGTGGCGATGATATAGTTTCTACTCATAGTATTGTTGTGAACATGGAGTGAGTAAGTGTCTGTAGAGACTCTAGGATAATCCCCGGTAGAAAGAGCCATGTAGGGCCAGCTCAGTCGTTCAGCATCTGCTTTCAGCTCAGGTCGTGATCTGGGGTCCTGGGATTAAGCCTACACTAGGCTCCCTGCTCAGCAGGGAAACCTGCTTCTCCCTCTGCCCCTCCCTCCTGCTCATGCCTTCCCTCTCTCCCTCTCTCAAATAACTAATAAAGTCTTAAAAAAAAAAAAAAAGAGCCATGTAGACATTAGCTATCATCGTCATCACCATCATCATCATCACTGCTTGGCTTGTTAAAGACATGTGCTTCTCCAGATGAGTCGATGTTGCAGAACACATAAGCCCTCAGACACACCCCAACACACTGGAAAGCACACACAAGCATACACACCCCAGCTACAGAGTCCAAGCTGCTCCAGACCATTCTCTGGGGAGACTAGCCACGCACTTACTCCTCTGCCGCATTTCCCTGGGAAAGGGAGCTGATTTCTGGAACAGAATGCAAGGGCAAGATAAGACAGGAGGAATGAGCAGCCTCTGGCGCCGCCAACCCTGGGGCAAAGGGCAAGCCTGGTGCCCTCCTCACCTTCCTTATCAGCTTCCTTTCCTTCCTTCGGCCACTCCCACCCTCTCCTGCACCCCCCCAGGGCCTCTCCTGGGTCTGATGTCCGGTTTCAGTGACTTTTGGCAATGAGTCTGAACTCTAATTAAAATATTTGCCAAGAACTTCAGGTATGCAACCTCCCAAAGGGCCTTTTCATTTTTTGCAGGAGGAAGAGGCAATAGCTGCTTTATTGGTCCACCTTCCCCAGCCCACCTCCTTTCTATCATGTGCCAGGGCCATGGTTAGAGTCCGCAGCAGGTGGAACAGTGGGGCCACGGGCTCGGGCTCTGCCTGCTGCCCTCCCTCCCCGCCCCTGAAGTGTGGGGTTGGCTGGACCTCACCCAGGTCAGCTCTTCCACTCCCTCACCAGATCATGTGCCAGTGCAAGGGGTCCTACTTTGGGTTCAGAAAGGTATCATTGGGTATCTAAAAACATTCACACTTCTGGTAGGAGAAAAGAAAGGAGCCATTAAAAAGAGAAAGGAGAAAGAAGTTTGAGTGGGGGCTTCGAGAGGTCCCCTGAATCAGGCAGACCTGCTCGAAGTAAGCCAGTGGCCACCCAGGTGCCAGCTAAACGAGTGACCAGACAGATCCTGGAAACATCATAGACCTACACCATTCTGAGCCGGGACTCCGGCATTTCCTTTATAACATCACCGATAAGTGGTAAGTCCAGCCACTTGGAATTATTTGTTTTGTTTTCAGGTTATTCTGTTTCTCCCGGCTCTGCCCTTCGCCACCCACTATCCCCTTGCCTCTACCACATGACAGACCCTAGATAGTCAAGGTCAACCTCCCACGTATTCTCTCTGTAGCCACCAGCTCACCCAGGCCAATCCTACCCCAACCTGTCTTGTTGTCTCTTCCTCAACGTGAGTTATTTCCAGTTCCTCTGATCATTCCCTACATGAGGGTAGACAAGAGGTGCTACAGTTAAAATTTCCAAATCTAGGGGCACCTGGGTGGCTCAGTGGGTTAAAGCCTCTGCCTTCGCCTCAGGTCATGATCTCAGAGTCCTGGGATGGAGCCCCCACATCGAGCTCTCTGCTCAGCAGGGAGCCTCTTCCTCCTCTCTCTCTCTGCCTGCTTCTCTGCCTACTTGTGATCTCTGTCTGTCAAATAAATAAATGAAAACTTAAAAAAAAAATTCCAAATCTACAATCTGTGCTCACTTTGGCTAGTCCAGTGTCAGACTACACACTCTAAACATTGTTTGGATAAGATGTTGCTCTGAGCCATGAGGCTTTACCTCCAAATTCTCACTTCTGACTCCTGATCTTGCTCTCTTCCTCTCCCTTTAGCCCATTACAACTTCCTAAATACTTCACTAAAGGCTTCGCCAAGCAGGGAGCCTGATGCAGGACTCAATGCCAGGCCTCTGGAATCATCATGACCTGAACTGAAGATAGCTGCTTAGCCAAGTGAGCCATCCAGGCAACCCAAGTGGCTGGAAAATCTTCAAATAATGATGCTTTGTCCCAAAATTCCACCAGCTTACACCAGTCATTTTATCCTTGACTACATGCTTTGATTTTTTTTTAAAGGCATGTGCAGTTAAATTCAGGGATGTCCAGAATATGGTTTATGTACTCCAAAAAGTACCAGGATAGAGGACTTCACTATAATTCTAGGAAAAAATGCAAATTTAAATCTCTGTCTTTTGATGAAAATGGTGTTGAGGAAAGAAAGGGGCATGAGGAAAATCAAAAGCAACCTCGGGACTGGAGCTGTTTTCAGGAATAGACTTGGGAAGGCCATTTTGCCTACAACGAGAATGCGTTAACAGGTACAGCCCAATACCCACAATTGGAAAGCAACGTGGGGACAGTTAATAGAATATCTTGTGGACATTTGAGCAAAGAAATTATGTAACTAAAAAGGATTTTGCCATTTTTAAGAGGCTGTATAGGACAGACTGGAAGTTTTCTAAGCCTCAGTTTTCCCATCTGTAAAATGGAATGGAATGGAATGATTACTAAAAATATGTAGAGAGCTTAGACAGGGTTGGTACATGGGAAGCTCTCCCCTAGCACAGAAGTCTCTGTAATTATGCACGTGGAGCAGGGAAGGAGAGACTGAAAGTGAAGGAAACATCTAGGAAGCTCTTCACCAGTAGTAGAAATGTTAGAAGCAGTGATGAGGTGCTCACAGTGTGCCAGGCACCATTCTGAGAGTGCTTTAGAGAACGTGACACATGGACTTCTCACCACAGTCCCATGAGCTGGTTACTGCTATTCCCACTTGTCAGATTGGAAGCTGAGGGACAGAGAGGATATGTGACTTACTTTAAGTTGCCACAGACAGAATTCAAATTCAAATCGCATCGGACACGCTTGAGCGCCACGCTGTTCCATAGTACTGGTGTATCGGTGAAAACAAGGAGGAAGGGTGTGTGGGAGAAACAGAAAGAAAAGGGAGGAGCGAACAGACACCCATCAGTGAGGAGAGATGGCAGTGAGTGAGCGAACAGCCCTGGGTGAGTATACAAAGTCCACAAGAATTCTAGCTGGTAAGCGGCATTGGGAGGAAAACGGTCCCAGAGCCAGAGAAGGAGGCTTCTTTTGTTTTCGGTTTACCGTCCTTGAACTGTTTAAGGTTTAATTAAAATCTCTTGGATCATTTTGGAGCTTTGAAATGTTATTTATAAAAATAATAAAATAAAGAGCATTGCAGAGCACTTGACTGGCTCAGTCTTTAAACGTCTGCCTTTGGTTCGGGTCGTGATCCCAGGAGCCCCACGTCAGGGCTCCCGGCTCAACAGGAAGCCTGCTTCTCCCTCTCCCAGTCCTCCTGCTTGTGCACTCTCTCTAGCTCTCTCTCTCTCTGTCAAATAAATAAATAAAATCTTTAAAAAATTAAAAATAAAAAAAGAGCATTGCTTTTTTGCTTTTTGAACAAAGAACACTCAGCACAGGTTGGTCACCTGAAGCCTGTGTGTTCAGTGATTAGTTCTGTACACAGGTGAGCATTTCCCTCAAGTAGCACATGTTTAAAGAGCATAAGTGGCTTTTTTTCACACCCCATTTAATTTACACTGGTTTTACCTTCCCCGCACAGATGGCCTGCTTTTCCTCTTCCTGTGCTTAATTCTCACTGAAGCCAGAGAACGCTAAATGCCCATGAGGATTCAGCGGAGTTAGGGAATACAGGAAGAGGAATCAGTGGTGCTAATAGTTTAACAAAACTTCAGGGAATGCTTTCTAAAGTTATGATCTGAGGCAGAAGGCATTAAAAGCATTTTTTTGCAGCATAGGAAAATGGGGGGATACAGTAACGTCAAATATAAGAAAACTGAACAGTATATGCAGTAGGATTCTTAAGTGGTAAAATCAAAAAGTGTGTATCAACGTATCTGTCATGTACTTTTGAAAGGCCAGGAATTTATTTTCAGAAATGAATAATTACTGAGCGGGAATTTTGGTTGAAAGGACTTAGGGTGATTTGATTTTCTTCTTTAAATTCATTTTCATTTTTCCACACTGAGGATGTATTCATTTTATAATCAGAAGAATCCCACGCTTTTAAGAAAGAGAAGTGACATTTCAAATCTCTATTTTCTCTCTTAGAGGTTTAAATCTGAATGAAAGCTGCCATTTTGGCTGAGTTTTTTGCCCGGTGGGGGCAGTATTAAGTCCCCATGATTTCTGCAATTGCCATATTTTTGGTGTGTTTGGGAGAGCCTGAAGTGCGGGGAAGAAGTGAGGCTCCCCTCTTTCACCAGCTGTTACTTGATTAGCGACACTAAGTAGAATCATTCTTCCTATTAAGTGGAAGAGTCAGCCTCCATGAACAGAAAGAGGGGGTGGTGGCGAAGGAAGGACCTTCGGGGGAGCTTCCTCTTTAACATTTTTCAGTGATGATTACTCCAGGGATCCGGCCAGCTGCAACCTGCAGCTGTGTTTCCAGCTGTGCCGAGTGGGGCTGGATGATGTGTTTGGCAAATGCCCCAGTGGCCCTTTCCTGGGGCATGTGGACCAGCCAGTAGATATGGTAGAGCTGCGGCTTCACGGAAACTCTAGGGAGTGAGCTTTCTGGATAACTTTCAGAAAGTTGAACTTGTACCTTTCATGTGTCAGAAAGATCAAGTGAGCCAATATTCATAAAATTGAAACCCACAAAGCACTATCTTGATGTGTTTGTATGAGATTACAATTATTTCTCTCCTTAAGCTCTAAAACTTGAAAGCTTCACCGCTGTTATTGTCATAAATGGAGTCGACATTTTTTAGTACTTAGCATATTTTTAAATTCTGAAAACAATGTTACAATGACCATAAAGAATGTTTTAGAACATGAAAAGGATTGATCATGTCAGAATCCAATTATTTTTTTAACAAATCTAATTACTTCCATTTGGGAGGCCTTAAAGTATTTATGCTTATAAGAATAATGAAACTATATTACAGAAAATTGGGGGGGGCAATATCATCCCCTGAGATTCCACTACCCTAGGACAACTGTCATCAATTCTATATATTCCCTTCCAATTTTTTTTTTTTTTTTTTCTGGAGGCAACATCTTTAAACTTTAAATTGTAGTGGATTTACAAATCAAAATCAGATTACTTTAGTAATCTGATTTCTTTTGCTTTTCTGTTTAACACCATACTGAATAGGAGGCAGTTTAGGGTAATGCTTAAAAATCCATATTCTGAAGTCAAGGAGGAGCTCCTTTGAGGAATTTTCTTTGCTTTAAGTAGAAAGGGAAGAGAGCATAGAGAGATAATTGAAAGAAAGCAGGGGAGATAAAAGAAGAACCTTGAAAAGAGCCTTAAATAAGGGTAATACCTACTCCACCGAATTATTGAGACGAAATGAAGTAATATCCACAATATAGCTACTACGTGGCCTGGGACACAGTAGGCATTCAGTGAATGGTAGCTATTGTACCATACTTATAGTGTTATGTAGACTTTATAATTACTTTAATGCCCATATCAATATTTTAATTTCACTATAGAATTTCAGCAGATACATATACTACATTTTTACTAGTGGCCATTAATTTTCTTACAATTTTTCAACATAATAAATAATGCAGAACAGGGCTTTTTCACATTTTAGATAATCTTCTGAGACTATATATAGTTGAGTAGAATTATTGTGTCAATGAACATTTTTAGGGTTCTTGATACATTTTACTATATTGATTTTTTAAACATGTTCCAATTTATAATGCCATCATCAATTTTTAAAAGCAATAGTTTTACTGTATCATTGCCAGGATTGAATATTAAATTTAATTTCTGTGTGTGTGTGTGTGTGTGTACATGCTGGCATGCATATGCACACATTGTGTGTGTATGCTTACTAATGTGGTGAAAGTGAATGATGATGTAAGAGTATTTTTGCTAAGGCAGAAGAAAGCCTCTGATAGGCTGACATGTAGAATTAGGAAGCACTGCTCCCTATAAGTACTTTGCAGGATCTGTGTGAACTAACTTCCTCATGGAATTAGAAAGTTCCAGAAATATGGCTCCCGCAGGATCTACAGGTCAGATGCCTAACTGTATCTCCCAATTTGCACTGGTTCAGGAACTCAGTAGGAATGAATGAGAATTCAGCTTACAACAAATGGGGCTCAGATGCAGAAGGTTTTAATGGTAAAAGAGAGAATCTCCAGAAAAGAAAGAAAGATATATTAAACTTCTGGAAAATGCAGTTGAGGCTTTGAGGAAAAACTCTCTTTGAGACCTCACCGCCTTGATCCACTATGGGCAGCCATGCATGCATTCCAGAAGAATTTTGTAATATAGCTTGTAAGAGCCAGAGTGGGCAATAAGAACCTTGTCCTCCAAACATGAGGATCTGCACTCCAATTACTGGTTACTGCTCTGGTCACAGAAATGCAGACAGAGAAGGGGGTGGCTATTGTTGTTGCACCTCTCCCTATTGTTGCAAGCCCCTCTTGCTCTAGCTGACATGACTTCCAGAGAACTTAAAAAGCCAATGACCTTTTCTCCCCTTTGTTTTTCTTTTTCCTCTTCTGGGAGTCAGACGTTAAAAACCAAGACATTTAAAAACAGAAAAACAAAAAAGACCCTAAGACTTCCAAAAGCAACTTCAGGGGTGTCTGGCGGGCTCAGTCAGTACAGTACATGACTCTTGATCTTACAATTGTGAGTTCAAGCCCCATATAGGGCATGGAGCTTACTTAGAAAAAAAAAAAAAGCAACTTCTTATATGGGAACATTGGATAGTCACTGCACAAGCCCAGGGAAGAGCAAATGCACAGAAAAGACCAAGAGGACCTTAATTTTACTCCTCAGTTCGATCCCTGGCACAAAGATAGCTCCCAACAATCAAAATGGAAACAAAAACAATAAATAAAAACAAAAAACCCCAGAAAACCCTGGGCAAAGGGAAGAATGTGATTTTCAGAGTTACTACATTATTAGATACAACTGTTAAGTTTTCAATAGCAACAACAAAAACAACAACAACAAAAATCACAAGGCTACAAAGAATAGAAAAGTAAGGCGCATTAAGGGGAAAACATTAAGCCAAAGAAAAAATTGTCCTCGAAAAAGACTCAAAGGCAGATCTTCCAAAGTCTTTAAAACAATTGTCTTAAAGATGCTCAAAGAACTAAAATAAGATGTAGAGAAGGTCATGAAAACAATACATGAATAAAATGAAACTATCAATAAAGAGATAGAAAACAAAACAAAATTTTAAAAACCAACAAAAAGAAATTCTGAAGCTAAAAATGACAATAACAGAAATGAAAAATACACTAGAGGGATTCAAAATCAAATTTGAGTAGCAGAAGAAAGAATCAGTGAACTTGAAGATAAAACAATGGAAATTATCAAGTCTGAGGAACAGAAAGGAAAAAAAGATTGAAGAACAGTGAACACAAAGAGTCTAAGGGACCTATGTGTCACCATCAAACAGATCAACATATGTATCGTGGGAATCCCAGAAGGAGAGGAGAGAAAGAGGTAGAGAGAATATTTGAAGAAATAACATGTAATAAAACTCCCCAAATTTGATGAAGACATGAGTACAACCATCCGAAAAGCTCAATGACTCCAAATAGGATGAACCCAAAGACACTCACACCTAAGACACATTATAATCAAACTATCAACACACAAAGACAGACTGAGAACATTGAAAGCAGCAAGAGAGAAGTGACTTATTGCATCAAAGGGATCCTCAGTAAGATTATAAACATATTTTTCATGAGAAACTTTGGAGGCCAGAAGACAGTGGGCTGATATAGTCAAAGTGCTAAAAGAACCAAACGACTAACCAAGAATGCTGTCTATATCCAGCAAAACTATTTGTCAAAATTAAGGGGAGAAATTAAGTCGTTGCCAGATAAACAAAACCTGAGGGAGTTTGTTACCATCAGACTTGCCTTCCTAGAGATGCTAAGTGAGGCCTGTAGGTTGAAATGAAAAGACAATAGACAGGAACTCAAAGTTGCATGAAGAAATAAAAAGCCCAACAAAGATAAATACAGAGGCAATTATAAAGTCTAGTATTTTTGTACCAAAGGTTTATATCTTTGTTTTTTTATTTTCTGCATGATTTAAGAGACTAAGATGTTTAAAAAAAACATTCATTTGTCTAAATGCTAGTATTATTGCAACTTCGGTTTATAACTTTACATTTTGTTTTTTACATAATTGAAGAGACTGATACTTTTGAAAAATTATCAGTGTATGTTTTTGGACATGCAATATATAAGGATATCATTTCAATAACTGAAAGGGGTAGGGGCAGAGAAGTAAAGGAGCAGTTTTTGTACATTATTGACAGTAAGCTGTTATAAATCCAAATTAGCATGTTATAACTCTAGGGTATTAAATGTAATCCCCTTGGTAACCACAAATAAAACAAAACCCAATTCAAAAATGGGCAAAGACCTAAATAAACACTTCTTTAAGGAAGATACACACATGGACAACCAGCACTTGAAAAGATGCTCAGCATCACTAATTGTTAGAGAAATGCAAATCAAAACTACAATGAGATACTACCTCGACTCAGGAAGATGGCTACTATCAAAAAAACCCCAGAAATTAACAAGTGTTGGCCAGGGTTTGGACAAATTGGAACCCTTGTGCACTGTTGGTGGGAACATAAAATGAAACAGCTGCTGTGGAAAACAATATGGCAATTCCTCAAAAAATTAAAAATAGAATTTCTGTTTAATCCTTTAAAGCCCATTTTTGGGTATTTACCCCAACATTTGAAGGCACGGTCTTGGAGAGAAATTTATTCACCCGTATTCTTATCAGTATTATTCACAATAGCTAAAATGTGGAAGCAAACTGAGCGCCCATTGACAGAAAAATGGGTAAGCAGAATATGGCATATACATACAATGGAATATTCTTCAACCTTAAATAGGAAGAAAGGAAATTCTGACACGTGCTATCACATGGATGAACCTTGAGGACTGTTGTACTAAGTGAAATAAGCCAGTCACAGAAAGACAAATACTGTGTGATTCCACTTACACGAGACACTTAGAGTAGTCAAATCATAGAAACAGAAAATAGAATGGCGGTTTCCGGGGGCTGAGGGGAGGTGGAAATGGGGAGTTATTGTTGAATGGGTATGTAGTATCAGTTTTTCAATATGAAGAGAATTCTGGAAATGGACAGTGGTGAATGATAGCACAACAATATAAATGCATGTCACTGAGTTGTTGTTGTTTTAAAGATTTTATTTATTTATTTGACAGAGAGAGATATCACAAGTAGGCAGAGAAGCAGGCAGATGGGGGGAAGGAAGCAGGCTCCCTGCTGAGCAGAAAGCCCGATGTGGGGACTCGATCTCAGGACCCTGAGATCATGACCTGAGCTGAAGGCAGAGGCCCAACCCACTGAGCCACCCAGGCACCCCATGTCACTGAATTGTACACTTAAAAATGGTTAAGATGGTAAATTTTATACTATGTATATTTTAGCACCGTAAAAAGTCTCTGAGAGAGAACTTGAGGAATTATCCTATAAGTAATGCGTGTATATTTTAGTATTTGAGATTTATAAACTCCATTTTGACTACTTTTTCTTTTTTTAAAAAAAATATTTATTTATTTATTTATTTGACAGACAGAGATCACAAGTAGGCAGAGAGGCAGGCAGAGAGAGAGAGGAGGAAGCAGGCTCCCTGCTGAGCAGAGAGCCTAATGTGGTACTCGATCCCAGCACCCTGAGATCATGACCTGAGCCGAAGGCAGGGGCTTAACACACTGAGCCACCCAGGAGCCCTTGACTACTTTTTAAATTTCTTTCCTGATTCTATACCTTTTTACACAAAGGACTTCATCTAAGAGCTGTGTTCTAAGTAGGTGAAGTCTTTTAGCAAATTTTGTATAGGTTTCTTTGCGCTCATCCGGGTTCATGATATATAAAGGCACTGTAATGGAGTGAATACAAATTTAGGCTCTGGAGTCAGAAAAAGTCGGAAGACCTGGGTTTGAATGTGAATTCTGCAAGTAACTGCATATGTGATCTCGGGAAAAAGTTACACAACCTCTCCCAGCCTAAGTTTATTCATTTCTGAAATGGAGATAATAAGTTACTTGTGGGGTCCCTTGTGAGGATTAAGGAGAAAATGCCTATGTAATGATACAAGGCCCGAGGCCCAACACCAGTGAGAGGCAAGGCGTGTTAACACTCCACTGAGAAGAAGCTCCAACAAGACGGGGGTAGGATTCTCTCTTGCTCAATGCTGTATGGTGATGAGTGACTGCTCAGCATGGTATAGCCGGCTCACGTTACAATGTGGAGGGGATCATTGCTTTATTATGAGATGATAACAACATGGGGATTTGTAGTGGATTTTCTAAATGAAAGAATGAGTTTTCAATTAAATTGAGAAAATAGGCAAGCAGAAAAAAACTCATTTCACATGAACTTATCCTGTAATCACAAACTGGGCCTGAGTGAGCATATGGCCTCTTAGAACAAGGGTAAAATAGTCTTTCGAGACTTCGTTATATGCATTGGTTTCCCAAAAAGACCTAAAGATCAGATATTCAAAAGGGATACTTTAAAAATAAAATTAATATTTAAATTGGAAAGCCTTTTTCTCACTTTTTATTTGCCTTTTGGATGAAGCCTTTACCTGTGTGCAGACACATGTATTCGTGTGTGTGTGTGTGTGTGTGTATTCTTAGTTTGCCTACTTATATTTTTTTTCCATAGGAAAAAAAAAAGAAAATGCAATTGCCAGATAACCTTAGTGAATGTACCCCTTCATTTTTAATCAGGGAATGGGTGTTTTGGGGGGTCCATGTCACCCTCCCTTTTACCTCTACTCTCTTCTTTACTCAGGCTTATAGAGAATGTGAGGGCATAACTGATGGTAAAGTGTCTTTCTCTCAGAAGGCATGCTGAAAACAAAAGCACATGTCAATAAGCTGTGCAAATGTATACTGAGATTGAAAACATATGTCCAAAGACTTGTACGTGAGTATTCATAGCAGCATTGTTCGTAACAGCCAAAATGTTGACACAACCCAAATGTCAATCCCTTGATGAAGAGACAGAATGTGGTGTATCCATACAATAGAATCTGTGTGTGTGTGTGTGTGTGTGTGTGTGTATATATATATATATATATATATATTTAGTTTATTCAACTCTGCTGTATTCACTGAGTTGTGTACTTTAAAAGGGTCCATTTTATAGTATGTAGATTATATCTCAATAGAGCTCTTTATTTTTTAATTTTTTTAATGCTATACATTCTTATCTTATTTTATTTATTTATTGTTTTAAGTAGGCTCCACACCCAGTGTGGAGCTTGAACTTACAACCCTGAGATCAAGATCAGAGCTAAAGTCAAGAGTTGGATGCTTAACCAACTAAGCCACCCAGGCTCGCCCTTTTTAAAGTTGTTTAAATAAAAAGGAAAGAAAGGCATAACTCGATTGTCACAGACGTGTTGTGACACCTATGTATAACTTCACTATAGCAGAATTATAGCATTTTTCATAAATAACCTTAAGGTTATTTACATAAAGCCAATTTATTCTGGGAAAAAAAAGTCAGAATTTTCCAGGAAAAGCAGGCAACATTAATAGTATATTTGCTCCAACCCACTTGGAGGATTATGGAAATACTCACATTCATCAGCTGAAGCTTTTGAGGCAATGTTTGTTTTCTGAACGTTTCCTGCTTCCTGGAGAGGTGAAAGAATTCTTCTTAAGAGTAATGCCAAAACAGCCTTATGCATTTGACGTGAAGAATTAAAGAGAATGACTAATGAAGTTCTAGGTGAAGCCTTTGCCTTCTACTTCTACTTCTGTTCTCTACTAGTATGTGTGAGTCTTGTTTTCCTATACCCCGTTTATTTATGCAATGAATTTCTTCCAGAAATGGAAAACCCAGCAAGCAACGATAAAGTCCCCTCCAAAAACAAAGTGGAGTTTTTGATTGCTTTTCTATTTGATCTTCTTTAAGGATTAAAATGAACAATGTCATCAGTATGCTAAAGTAAGGAAGTACATTCAAGTAAAATTACAGGCTTTAAATTACGCTATGTTTTTAATCTGATAGGTAAGATAACTGATATTTTGGGGCTAGGGATCGTTCCTTAATTATTAACAAAAAAATTAACAGAAAAAAAGTACATCATGTGATTAGATACAGAGCTTATTTGGATCATGCATTTAATTACGCTTTTCGAAAAAAATAAGTTCTAATCTATAAAACAGATTAGAAATAAAAGCACAAATGCTCTTAGCCTACCAACCAGTTTTATTGTTAGTTATTATCAGAAATTATCTATAATATTCAGTGAGTCAATCCACGGCTGGCTCCTTTAAGAACATAGTCTTCAAAATAAAGCCAAAATAAATTAAATGAGAAATAGAGACCCAATGAGTCATTCGCAACCTCCTTAAAATCAAATGAGATGTTTCTTCTCTGGACCCAAACAGCTTTCTTTTCAGCTGATGTCACTCAAGAATTCCACACCCAGCAGTGCCTGAGGGCTGTAGTGGAAGTGCAGTGATACCCTGGTTTCCAGGACAGCTTCCTGTACTAGTGACGTCTGAACCCAGGACTGCCCCCCTAATGAGTCTTTATGACATGTTTTTAAACTTCTGAAGTTACTTCTCATGGCCCTACTCTTGATATGACCCATCCAATGACCAGACCCCCATGACATCCCGTCAGGAACTAGGGACCACTGCACTCACTTATGATACCCTGGGACTCATGACAGAACCCTTAATTTTTCTCCAGGGCCTCTCCTATCTCTTGCATTTGCCCAAGATTATCTTCCACTTTGTTTCTCAACACATCTATGCTTGTTAGTCTCCATTGGCTCCACCCTCAACTTCAATCCATTATCTGTTTTTTTCCACCCCGAACCGTGCTTCTAGAGGTTGCCCTTCACTGAAGCATCACGTGGGCTTTTGGCTTTTTGGAGTCCGGTTGGGCTTGGCCAATGGGAGGCACCAGAAGTCAGATTGGAGGGTGAAGGTAGAGAGACAGAGATATTTATTCTTATGGTCTTTCTCCTCCACTCTTATCCTTTGCGTCTTTGTGATCCTGGCAATAGCTTCATCCCTCTACATTCTGAACCCCTCTTCCACCTCTGCAGCTCTCACAAGACTCTACCTTTCCCTCCCTCTGCCTTCTCAGACCAAGTGGCGATAATGGTTTCCTGCCAGTACTTGTCCCAGATGCTTCATCTTCCCTCGTTCGTTCCTTTAATCCTGCCTGCTTCTGTTTCTCGTTGGGACAGTGGCTGATATCCTATCTCTTTCCCTGAGTATCTTCCTGATTTCTAACTCTGAGGCTTCTTGCTGCAACTCCTGCTAACCACTTCTGAACACACTCCTTATTCTCTAGGAATAACCACAGTGACGACGGGGAGTGGAGAAGGATGGCATACTTACAGTTCCTTTCCTTCTGTTTTATTCTCCAGATAGTATTGACAGATGACAGCTACCTGTGACACAGTACAAGGCTTTCCTCCAGAGTATTAGTCTTAGAGGGACCGAGACAGAAAGAGGCTCAGCGGGCAGTCTGGCTATGCCCCAGTGACATTTTTAGAGACAGCCTGGGACCCAAGTCACCCTGAACCATTTAGGACTTTGGCTATTATTATTTCTAAACCCCATAGCTTTTGAGTGAGGGTTTGTGTTATACAGACCAGCTAGCTTAATTTTTCCAGGAAAGGAGCAATCTTCAGAAAGCTAAGATGGTTTTTAGGGTCAAGGCAGGGTCTGACAAGAAGCTTTAATTATTTCATTATATAAAATACAGATCTTTCACTGCCAAAAGTTTGTAATGAGTTGAATGTCTTCTCTTAGCTCAATAAGCTACAAACCACTAAAAAAATAACCGTTTATTAGGCAAAATCAGATGTATTGACCCATTGCTGTGGGGGAGACCACACACTAGAGAAACTGCCGGGTATCTCACCCAACAAAGGGAAAGATAGAGTTAGGACTGATAGAATTCTGGAAGAGTAGAGTTTAGGTAAAAAAAAAAAAAATTTTTAAGATTTTATTTATTTATTTGACAGGCAGAGATCACAAGTAGGCAGAGAGGCAGGCAGAGAGAGAGAGAGGAGGAAGCAGACTCCCTGCGGAGCAGAGAGCCCGATGTGGGGCTCAACCCCAGGACCCTGAGATCATGACCCAAGCCGAAGGCAGAGGCTTTATCCACTGAGCCACCCAGGCGCCCCGAGTTTAGGTAAAATTTAAATAAATCAGTGTTTTGATAGGTTCCAAGCAAAGCCAAGCTGGGTGGAGTGGTTAACATCATATCTGAATTGCAAAGGAGACTGAGGGCCTTGTTTCCTTGGGGTGGCAGGGGGTGAGCGGGGGGGGGGGGGACCCAACAAGATAGATGTGGAATGTGTATGCTCAAATCCCTTATCTGAAGGTCTGCACCTGGGCTGTAAATCCAGATTGCTTTTCTGTGTCCAAGGAATTTACCCCCCAGGCAAGTGGGTGGCTTCATTCTTACTGACATCATTTCATACAATTTAAATCAAAGTATTTCAAATTTTGATAGTCTCTGATTTTAGACAATGGATTCTCAGTGAGTGAGAAAGCAGTAGTCACTTAAGCAGCCATGGGGTGGGGGGTGGATGACAGTTTACAGCTGCAGGGTGTCCTTGGGGGAAATATTGTTTCCTGTTAACTCTGCAGCTGGCTTTATCTGTGCCTTTTATTCCAATCTGATGAATGGCAGGATGGATTTTTACCGTCCGAGCTATTTTTACTTTCTCATTGCCTTGATGAACTGCGTTGGACATGTAGCATAAGCAAGAAATAAACTTTTGCAAGATTAAGCTGCCGACATTCTGAAATTTTAGTTTAGTGTAGTTTAGTTTAGTTTTGTTGTACCAGAGCATAACCTAGCCTATTCTGGATGTCAGAGACATTTCTATTTTAATTACATTTCCATAAAATGAGGTATTGGCTTAGGGGCTGGTAGCAGGTGGTAGAAAACTATTACTGGAAGATGAAAGGATGTATATCCATATTCTGCAGGAGTAAAACATTTGGTACAGCTGTCATCTAAAGTAATTTGTGTGGCACATCGAATTTTTAATAATCTTTGGTTTAAGAAGAAGAGGTTGGAAAATAGGATGTTTATATCCTGTGTTGCTTGCTGATGATGAAATTTGCCATGGTATTAGAAGAAATAGATAAGCTTAGGAAAGAATTGGTCCATTTGCACGCAGGAAAGGGAATAGAGCGTTCACAAATTTGGGAATTTATAAGGTTGCAAAAGGCAACTGTTTCTGAACCTCAGACCATAAAAGGTAGCATTGAGAATTGCTTGGTTAAGGGGTGCTTGGGTGGCTCAGTCACCTTGCCTTTGGCTCAGGTCTTGATCTCAGGGGCCTGGGACTGAGTCCCACCTTGGGTTGCTGGCTCAGCAGAGAGTCTGCTTGTCCCTTTGCCTCTGCCTCTCCCCCTGCTTGGGCTCTCTTCTCTCTTTCTCTCTCTCAAATAAATGAATAAAATCTTTTTTAAAAATGACAGAGAAAAATGCTTGGTTAACAAAGTCTGATTAAAACTCAAACCTGTAGCAAGGATCAAATCAATTACAGCCATTGGACATATTGTTAAAATCTCCGTATTGGTTAGGGCGGCACTTGCTCTATCTTTTCAGTTGGACAGACTATCTCAGGGTAAATGTGGCTGTCCCACCAAAGACAGGCCCAAGGAAACTGCAACTGAGAGAAAGAGATAAAAAGAGAAGGGGGCAGGGCACAATAAAGCAAAGAAATGTAGAAAATTCAAGAAGTATGATGAAAGAGACATGAAAACATATGCCTTGTTCAAAACTTGCAAGCAAGTGTTTATAGCAGTATTATTCATAAGATCCCAAATGTGGAAACGACCCCAAAGTGTATCATTTCATGGATGAATCAACTGTAGTATATTCACACAAAGACTATTATCCATCAATAAGAAGAAACCAAGTACAGATATACGTTACAACATGGATGAACCTTGAAAGTGTTATGCTAAGGGGAAGAAGCCAGTCACGGTAACCAATGGTCCACTTCTCTGTTACCCTCACCAGTGTGAGTTCTTTAAGGACACTGTGTATCTTTACACTGTGTATTCCCAGCTCCTACAAACAGTAACTAATCAATAAAGGGTGATGACAGCAACTGTAACTTACCGAAGGTTTACCGTATCTCTGTGCTAGGGTAAAGTCATTACCCACCGTATTTCATTCAATCCTGATAAGTCATGTGTAGGTCTCTTTAACACACTTATTGGGAGAATGAGTCTCCCCGAGTCTTCCAGGTGTCTGGGATCTTTGTCTCTTCAGCATGTCGGTCAATATAGTGGGAGCCCTTATCAGAAACACCTTCCCCGAGATTTCTGCACGTTTCTCAGGGCTTGGTTTTTTTCATAGTCTCTTCTTGCTTTTATGTTTTTATTCCTCTTGAATTCCTGATCTCACTTGGATCTTTTCTCCTGCCCATGTCATCTCTCATCTTCCTACCAAACATGGACCGTGGGCCTTTCCTTAAGCGTCACCACACTCATTAGCATGATGTAGTTGGGGGAAGCAGATTGTTTCCCAAAGTCTTTTTTTTTTAAAGATTTATTTGTGTATTTATCTGACACAGAAAGAGAGATCACAAGTAGGCAGAGAGGCAGGCAGAGAGAGAGGGGGGAAGCAGGCTCCTCGCTGAGTGGAGAGCCTGATGCTGGGCTCGATCCTAGGACCCTGAGACCATGACCTGAGCCGAAGGCAGAGACTTAACCCACTGAACCACCCAGGCGCCCCAAGTTCCCCAAAGTCTTGAGAAAAACCAAGTAGCATGTTGCACTGCGGCCCAGCATACACTCTATCGATGCCAGATATCTCTGAAAGATTACACAAGAAACTGCTAATCGTAGATGCCTAAGGAGAAGGGAAGCAGAGGGTTGGGGGCTCAGGAGTGAAAGATGGGCTTTTCATACCACAGGCTTATGCCATCTTTTCAAGAAAACAAACCCCAAAAATGCAATTTATAAAATTGTTTTTTAAATCATTACTTGTCTCTTTAAAGTCCCTTGGCCATTCTCGTCCTCAAAACACAACTCTTGACTGCTTCTTGTAGTACCTCAGCCTTCTCCTTCTTCCCTATTCCCCATACTCTCAAACCTTATTCTCTGCTTTCCCACCTCTTTTTCGGTTCTCCATTAACTGGACCCTTTTTTTAAGTTTTCCGGACTAGGCCCAGAAGGAGAAAAAAGGGAGAGTTTTATCTTTCGTGACCAAAGAGGCTATCTGTGTTTCCCTTGCGTCACGCGTCTAGGATAGGAAGCTGCCCCCTGTTCTTATTGTAAGTCACACCAACTAAGATGGCTATGCTTTTTTCAAAGTGAAAAAAGCAAATGTTGCTGAAGATGAGAGAAATGGGAACCCTCGGGCATTGCTCATCGGAACGTAAAATGGTGCAGCCCCTGTGCAAAACAGTTTGGCAGCTTCTCAAAAAGTTAAACATATAACCCAGCAAAAGAACTGAAAGCAGGAACTTGAACAAATATTTTTATGTCCATGTTCATAGCACAATAGCCAAAAATGTGGAAACAACCAGTGTTCATCAGCAAATGAATGAAAAAGCCCAATGTGGTAAATACATACAATAGAATATTATTTAACCATAAAAAGGAATGAAATATTGTTCTATGCTGTAACATAGATGGACCTAGAAACATTAGGCTTAGCAAAATGAACCAGGCACAGAGGGACAAATATTATATGCTCCTGTTATATGCGGTACTTAGAATTCACAGACTTATAGAAACAGAAATTAGAAGAATACAGATTACTGGGGGCTGAGGGAGGGGCTAGGGAGAGGTGTTTATTGGGTATGGAGTTTTTCTTGGGGATAATGGAGAAGTTTTTGGGTATGGACAGGAGTGATGGTCATGTGTTCAGTGCCACTGAATTGCATGCTTATGAATAGTTAAAATGGTAAATATTAGATTACATGGATTTTACCATAATAACCTCCCTTCTCATTACCATTCTTTCTCTACCTGCTATGTACTGTTTCCCCCATCACAGAGATGCAAACTCAGGCTGAAGAAAATAGCATTCTCAAGGCCACACATCTAGGAAGCATGGGTTTGGGATTCAGATCCATGTATGCATTCAAGCCTTCTCTTAATTGTATACTGCACTAAATCATTCTGTTATTTACTGTCCCACTTTATCATAACACTTCCAATATTAAATTGCAATTAACTGTTAGTCTGTTCCTCTGGTTTGATTGTGAACTTCTTTTTTTTTTTTAAGATTTTATTTATTTATTTGACAGAGATCACGAATAGGCAGAGAGTCAGGCAGAGAGAGAGAGAGAGGAAGCAGGCTCCCTGCTGAGCCGAGAGCCTGACTCGGGGCTTGATCTCAGAACCCTGAGATCATGACCTGAGCTGAAGGCAGAAGCTTAACCCACTGAGCCACCCAGGCACCCTAATTGTAAACTTCTTAAAGGAAGGAAAAAGTTTCTCCGTCTTTGAATGCTTAATGATTATCTCAGGGCCTGACACATGGAGTCTTTTGGAAGCTGAAGGCATTGCCAACAGTTAGACCCAGCTAGGTCTTGGTCTGACATGGGCCTGTAATGGATTCCAACTCCGCAACTATTAATGCAGCACTTATTCTGAGTACTGCTAGATGCTGGGGTGTAGGGACAAGGAGCACAGTCTCCCACTTCAGGGAACTTCAGTCTAGTGGGCCAGGTGTAGACAGTGAGACAGTTTCAGAGAACCATCAGACACTTGCTCAGAGAGTGCCCACGGTACCACGGAGGAGATGGTGCTTGATCTGAGTCTTGATGAAAAGAGGAAGCGAGCAGGAAACGGGCAGAAGACAAAGCCTATATGAAGGCATGGAGTGTATAAGGGTGGGTGGGTTCTGGGAATGATTCTTTGTGGTTGGGATATGGAGGGAGGGGCAGGCGCTATGCTCTGATACAAAGCTGGGGAGGTGGGAGAAGTCCCGAGTCGTGAAGGGCCACAAAGATTTGGGGCTTCATGCTGATGGATTATTTTCAAAAGACAAATGATATGATCACATCTGTGCTGTGGAAAAAGTCTGAGTGCAGTGTGGGGAATAGGTTGGAGAGAGGCAATGCTGGAGTCCCAGGGCAGATTCCAGAAATGCCGATGGCTTGAAGCCATCTGAGAAGGGTTGCAAGCCAGGGGTTATAGGAAGGGCCCTGTCACTCAAGGGATGTAGCACAGATGCCAGAAACAGGGACTGACAGGCAAGCCTGGAAGTGTAAGGAAGCTGCCGTCAGAGAAGGCAGAAGTCAAAGACGGAGTCCAGGATGCAGGTTGAGTCAGGAAGCAGAAAGTGAGTGCCAGCCTGGGGCATGGGTTCCAAAACTGGGATCTCAGGGAACCGGAGGATCCTTCAACATCCCAGAGGAAACGTCAAAGCCACAATGCATGTCCCCTTTTTATGAAAGGCAGGATGAAAGGAGCCAAGCATCTGGGGCCCGAGAGCTATTCTTATGTACGTCTCTCTGCCCAGTCCCCTCTCCCTACTCTGTGCACGGTGTAATCTTTTTCTTCTCACATTAAACTACATTGAGACTTTGAACAATCATGATTTCAATGATTATTCAGCATTCCAGATGAACTTGTCACTTTGATAGAGCCCTTGGGACACGGAGACCAAAAATTGGTAGTGGGGTGGAAACTGCTATCGTCCTTGTAGCCTGGGTTGAGAGACACTGAGGAAGCCAGGCTGCTGTGGACTGTGTAGGCCTCTCATCATATCCAGCAAGCTCAAGAAAGGATAAATGGGGAAAACAAACAAACAAACACCAAAACATCAATATTTATTGATTACTAATTTGTTTAAAACATGAAATTTCCAGGGGCACCTAGGTGGCTCAGTGGGTTAAGCCTCTGCCTTTGGCTCAAGTCATGATCTCAGGATCCTGGGATCAAGTCCCACATCAGGCTCTCTGCTCAGCAAGGAGCCTACTTTCCCCCGCCTCAGTCTCAATGCCTACTTGTGATCTCTCTCTCTGTGTCAAATAAATAAATAAAATCTTTTAAAGCAAACAAACAAACAAACAAACAAAACATGAAATTTCCATTTGCCAGGGCAGAACATTGAGGAAAAAGTTGGCAATTTCATGTGGTTCGGACTGTGTAAAAGTCCCCTTGTGGGCCTCTGAGGTACATAACTGACTTAATCAGTCACATTCACCATTGGTCCAAGGAGGCCCCCTTTGGTTTGTCAGTTTTCCCACGCTCCCCCGAAACACCAGAGAACTAGAGCCCTGATGAGCTTCCATGAAACCTGCGTGTTTTCCCCTCCCTCCCTTTTCAAAACCCTCCCGCAGCAACTGCTGTCTTGAATGTTGTGTATGTCCTTCCTTTGCTTCTTTCGCTCATTGTATCCAGCATAGAAGTATGAAATCGGGATACTCCAGTTGTCGTTGTTTTGAAGTTTATGAAAAGCACATAAGGCTCTAAGTATGTGATATTCTGAGACTTGCTTTTTTCTTCAAGGTATTACTAAAATGAACTGTAGTTCACCAATTCTCAGTGTTTATAGTATTCCATTGTCTGATATACAGTGAAAAACACTTTCCGGGTTACTTCACTCCATCTCCAAAACAACCCCCAAATGGGCAGTTCTTACTCATCCTTACTTTGAGAGTAAGTTAATTAATGGTAAGACATCAAGACTGAGGCTTGAGTCTCAACTCCGTCACTTTCTGGGCAAGTCGCTTAACCTTGAAAGGTTGAGATTGATCTACAAGCCTCAGTTTCCTCTTCAATAAAATTTGGATTAAAAAAAAAAGTTCCTGCCTTAGGGTACTATAATGATTATCCTTAGTGTGACCCGGCAGGTGGTAAGCACGAAATGATGTGAGTTATGTTAGATTTTATTACAAAGCGTACCCACTGGGGCATAGACAGATTGAGGAACTTGCCAGCTATCAGATAGCTAGTAATGGCAAACCAGAACTTGAACCTTTGCACAACACAATGACAAGATCATGTTTTTCCCCAAGACCTTATCAGTGTATTATGAGGTGTGTGTGTGTGTGTGTGTGTGTGTTGTGCTTGTTTAAAATGCAATTCACTAGGCTTTCTGTCACAAGCAAGAAGAAATTTCTCTTGCTTCATTGCCTTCAATACAGGCAGTAAGTACTAAACATTTCTTTTTGGAACAGTTTATGAGAGAAGAATGTTTTCAAATTTATGAGGCTCTCATGCAGTTAGAGAAGAGATTTTCATATTCCACATATTTCCTTCTTTGGATCTTTCTATTTAGGGATCAGTTTAAAAATACAATCCTTCTATCTGGAGCAAAAGGGTTGTGAACTCTGAGTTCCACATCTCTTGAGACTTTCAGTCACTTTCAAGGAGAAATACAAAGAAAATGAAAGGAAATAAAAAAGAAATATAGCTTATTTTTGACTTGGAAAACAGCATGATTCTGTGTTAGGCTGCAGTCCATTGGAGACACTGGAAGAAAATCTGTCATTTACCAAAACTTCAGGGGTGCTTTTCCTCTCAAGAAAATAAACAGTTGCTTACTGGAATTGCATCCTTAAAATAGACATCTTCAATATACTTGGTTTCTTTTACTGCCTGTTGACCAGATGCCTCACTTTTAAAAATTGTATCAATGTGGGATTTTGCCACATTTCCAGGAAGAATGTGTATAACTTTGGAAGTTTAAAGCTATACACCGAGGACCTGGGAATAATTCCAGAAACCCCTGAGAAACAACAGATGATTCACGGGATTCATTTGTGATCACTTGTCCTTTTAAAGCTAAAGACCACCGGAACTAGATCTAACCAGAGTTGAATTTTTCTTCAAGATTTCCTCCCCTCCATCTTTGAAAAGACGATGGCTTCTTTCAGCAAACTGAAGTCACTTGTTGGCAATAATATCATCTTTGACTGGGGGCAGGAAACAGATTATTCAATATCTATACCGATTCTCTACTTAGATTGCTTTACCTACTTTACCTTAGGAATAGATGCCTGGAAGGACCTGAGTATTTCCTCGGCCACATGTTCATAGTCATGGAGACTTGACCTCTTTGTGACTCTAGTGTCAATCTGGAGGTTGTTGGGTTGTACTGAGGTCAAGATGATTGGGTTACAGGGGTGTCTGGGTAGCTCATTCATTAAGCACCTGCCTTCTGCTGAGGTCATGATCTCAGAGTCCTGGGATCAAGCCCCGTATCGGGCTCCTTGCTCAGTGGGCAGCCTGCTTCTCCTTCTCCCACTCCTCCTGCTTCTGTTCCCTCTCTTGCTGTGCCTCTCTCTGTCAAATAAATAAATAAAATACTTTTTAAAAAAAAAGATGATTGGGTTACAGACAGGATGCTAGGACACCACCACCTTGTCAATAAGGAGAAAAAGAGACTGTTTGAAAAAGGTGACTCAGCAGCTGATCTTCAGGCTGGCAGGATTCTTGGCATCTTGGGGTCTCAATCTCCTGAAAGAATTGAGAGCCATGTTTTCACGCCATGTTCCATAGGTCTCTAGATTACGGTAGGACCTCACGGGCCATTGTGGAGAGATGAATCAAGTGGAAGGAGGTTGGAAGCTGGATCTCTTAGTCTGTAGACCTCACCCCTCCCCATTTCAGCCAGCATAGATTTGCTTTTATTCTCATTTATAGAATGGACTCTACATCAGATATTTTTAATATAATCAGATGAGAAAGTTGAACTTGCCATAACTCCTTTCAGGGAAATTAAGTAGTCAAGAAGAATACTAAGGTAAGTCCAGTAAATTTGTGTTCAGTAAAATGCTATCTCAGGAAAGTGAGTCCTGATGACTTAAGAACTTCTTCTGTTTATCTGGGAAAGATAGACCGGTTTGAACACAGAGTAGAATTACCCATGGGAATGGAAAACAGGCTGTGTAAGTTGTGGGAGGAAGGGCAAATAGAATCTCTAGTTCACAGGCATAGCCAGAGGGACTTGGGAGAAGAAATATGTCAAAATCAGGTTTTACAAAGTGGTGCACAGTGGGATGCGTAAGGTAAAAAAAAAAAAATTTTTTTTCTTTGGTACCTAACCCTCTCGACACCCCATGCCCCAAACAATATTTTGTAAAACTTGTTCAGTAAGGCTTCGAGGCTTTCATGGTGGATAGATTCTTCCTGGAGAAGGCAAGAGATACCGATGTTTGCAAACTGATGGTGTAGAGAAAATACAGATACCATGCACATGTTTCGTTTGGTGATTTCATCGGAAGGGCTCCCAAGACTCAAAAGCAGATGATACTCACTTGCTCAGATTTATTACAGCAAGGGATACAGAGCAAAAGGGAGAGGGAAAAGACGCAGCGGAGGAATCCGGCGAGGTCCGGCACAGGGTTCCAAGAACTTCCTTGACCGAGGCCACACAGGAATTAGTGCTCTTTCTCTAACAGTGAACTATAGGGATGCGTGGGGAATGTCTCTGCCCGGGGAAACCAAAATGAGTTCCAAGTCCAAGGCTTTGGTGGGGGACTGGTTACGAAGGCACATTCTGCTTGGCAACCGGTCTTGGCAACCAAAACTCAGGACCCCAACAACGAAACCAGGTGCACATCATTAATCTTGGCATCTGTGTGGAACAACCTGAAAAGCCAGTATAGCATGGGCCGTTGCTTCGAGTGTATGCAAGAAAACCATCAATCACTAACATAAGAACAGCCTTCTGAGGCCCACATTCCCAGGAATTGGCCAAGGAACATTCATGGTTACCTTGAGGACATAAGGAGTAAGCAACCAGAATAACTAGACCCGGGGCGTGAATGTTCCCCCTTAGGGTACCTGGAGCACAACCAGGTCTGGCCAGCATTTCAAATGGATTTTACCGCCGCCGCCGGAGCAGCACCGCTTATATGGAGTAGAGGTTAAGGATGGCTTCTGCCACCTGGAGGCAGATCCCAGGCTAGGCAAGGAAGCCTTGCTGTCGGACAGAGGCTTCCGGTTGAATCTGAATAAACTCTCTTTTAAGTCAGAGTGTTGAATTTCATGGTACTCGCTGTATTTATTTTACAAGCATTTAGTAAATTTTTACTTAAAAGTTTAAGCCTCACCCCAGCTATGCTGTAAGAAATACAGGGGATATTTATTTACTCAACAATTATTTGGAGTACTTAATGTGCTGTTTGCTGGACTGTTGTGAATGTTGGAGATGAATTAATAAAATGACAGTTGTCTGCTCTTATGAAGCTTACAACTCACGTGGGGAAAATCAGAAATGTAATTGAAGGAAGATCTAATCCACTGACTTGGGGCAAAGTTATAAAAGAAGACAGATGTTCTACCTACAAGTCTAGAAAAAGGAAATCCAGAGGAAATGAGTTTATTGGTATCACGAGGTTGTTTTATCAGACACCTTTCTGCATGTCTTTCTAACTAGGGTTAGGGTTACCAACCCTCCCGGTTTGCATGGATTAAGGGGTTCCCCAGGTTGCAGTACTCCCAGTAGCTAAAGCTACGACCGTTGGTGACCCTATTTCCGGCTCATGACCATGTCACTCCTCCTCTGAGAACTCTTCTCCCCACCACGGGGCTGGGTCTTGGCAGCCATGAATTTTTGCGCTGTGTCATCCTGCCCACTGGGCTGTATTGGAGATCAGGACCCATTATTAGCCAATGCGTGTCTTGAGAAGTTGGCTGAAGAAATTGCTCATTATCTAACTGCCAAGCTCTATAGTAGGTTTCTGTCCGTAATTCTGGCTTGTAGGTTTCTGTCCTTAAGGTCTCTTGGACAAATCCAGCATTTGACCCTTGGGAAGGCTGTTTATCTTCTAATTCTCTGAGGAACCTGATCTCCTGCTAAGTTCTCTTTTCCCCTGCACCATTTTTGCTTAAGCTAATTTAAATAGATTTTCTTTACTCTCACCAGAAGCTTATCTAAGCCAATTGTCCAGGAAAAAAGTATTCTCCAAGTCAGGACAGACTACTCTAGTTCTTCAGTTAGAACATTCCTAGAATATTCCTCAGGTTTACTGGAAATATCTTTTGGTATTTCCCTGGTTAGAGAACTGCATTTTCACCCCTTGATATAGATATATTTGAAATAAATATATTTATTTCAGATTAATCAGCATTCTGCTTCATTTTGATATCATTTCTTTAGAGTGGCTAATTCAAAGTGTATGGATTCTGTTACAACTGGAGTCTGACACAAAACCCCACCCTCTTTTCCTTGGGCATGTTAATTGTATGCAGTAGGCATTCAATTAAAACTTCTTAGAGGAGCAACAACCCACTAAGGCTTTTCTTCTTCAGTTCAGGTGTGTCACAAATTCTGCTCTATTTTCTAACCACAAATAACTGTCTTGACCATTGCTACCGGATTATTCTCTTGCAGAAAATTTCACTTGCCTTTGCAACCACTCCCAATCATACCTGCTACTCTGAGGTATCTTCCTTTTTGTTTCAGCCCTCACTGCATATGCCCTTAAGCTTCCAAGGCTCAGTAGGCCATTCCCCACCACTACCTTGTGTGTCTTAGCAAGCCCCCTCATAGCTAGCTTTATCTAGTACCCAGTCAGATAAACCTCAGCTTGCCTACGATGGCTCTGCCACAACAAGGCTTCCTCTTCTTCCCTGGACTGGAGCACCTCAGCTGAATTCCCCAGACTTCTAGACCTTTCTCAGTGCCCTTTACTTTCACCTGTGCCTCTGCATCACCTGGGTAGGACTTGGGTGAGGGGGAAATAAAACTGGGCTGCCTTCCAGACCAGTGGAATTAAGACTACCACAGGCACATGTTCCAGAAAGCTCCATTTTTAAACAGCTCCCGGATGATTCTGATGCACTACTGGCACACCTACGGTAGGCCCAACCCTAGGTCCTTGAGGTGCCCTTTACCGTTTTCTTTGTATTCCTTCTCACATGTTGCAAACTTTAGGAAAACTTTTTTCTCACCATGCCCTTCATTAGAATTTCCCTCATAGGGGGCCTAATAAGCTCTGATGTGTCACCAGACACATTATCCCCCGACCTCAAAGAAAACACTGCTACTCAGGATTAAGCATGGATTTATTTTAGTTCAGTTAAAACATACATTGTTTCATTGAAACGGTGTAGCACTCTTTGCCAACAAGTCCTATTGGAACCGCTGGCCTCTAACAGTACAGTGGGGGTATTTACACTATATACAGAAAGCTAACACACCCAGGTTTCTCAAAGATCTTTCATTACATTAGATCACATTTGATTTCATTACACTAGATCACATTTTGAAACTACTGCATTTTGAAAATTAGACCTTATTTAAATTTTAAATAAGAGATCTGAATTTGCACCAAGTTTTCATGAAAAAATGTGATGTTCATCCAATCTGTTTATTGCAAATACAATTTAAACAATATTTTAAATTCTTAGTGTTTACATAATTAGTCAATTTGTTTATATTGAAATCTCTGTACAGGTACTTTTTGGGACAATTCTTATAGATACATGTGAGTTCATCAAAATGCAGTTAAGAAACTTACAGGAATATATACACTTGAACCCAAGACCCAAACCTGACATTATATACATTATATATTACAAATACATATGGACAGACAATGTATGTACAGATTATCATAAATATTGAAAAATAGGTTAGCTTTAATGGATTAATGCTGTTCTATAAATAACATTACCGTTATAACTGAAACATCCACGGAAGACAGTAATGCAAAATGAGGTGACAAGACAGTGGTTTTAATACTGAAGACTGCTCATTAATGGGAATTCACTGTTTTAGGAACCTCAAGGCAGACAAGATAGCTCCAAGAAAACCATGCAATGGAATTTACCCTAGGCAGTTTGTTTTGAAACTCCAACAGCCAAAAGAGGATTGAACGAGCCTCCCCACGTCAATTTGCTGTGAGAAGAAAATTCCTTTTTTCTGTTCCTTCCTGGTTGCCACGGTAGTTTCTCCCACATGAAAAGGATGTAAACTGTAGAAAACAATTCTACTTGGTACTTCCTGGCAGGTCTCAGATACAAAATCAGCAATTCTTCCAGGAACTCAAGCAGAAGTGCCAATTCTTGGTCTGAACTAGAGGTGAGGTTCTGAATCTGAAGGGAATGAGTGCTAAAACCCAATTAAATGAAAGCAGCGCCGTAGAATCCATCTTCTCACTGCCTTTCTGGATGGTCCCCAATCATGTTATTTTTGTAGGAACACAAATGGACCATTGGTTTCACCCAATGTAGCACTACAAGACGTCTTCCAGTTCCACAAGGGTCTTCACAGACATATCCTGTCTGTAATTTAGTCACATATAATACAAGAATGTGTAACAAAAACCATGTCTGCCATGTTTCTGGCCCCTACCTAAAACTAAAAATGCAGAGTTTAAGAGGAAACCTTAGAGCCAGAGGCCAATTGATGATTCCATTATTTGCTTCCCTCAACCACTAATGGAATTATGTGTATTAGATATTAGACATGATGCCTGATGAGCAAAGTACCACATTATTTAATATATTCACCATACACCATAACGTACAATAAATGTGCTCTTAAAGCCACGTGATTTTTTCACTTCTAACTGGCACTGAAATGGAAGGATGAACATGCAGTTGGACCAACTACTTACACTCAGGATGCACTGTTTTCCCTAGCTAACCATCTGTTGGATGTAAACAAATAATTCTGTGTTGTACAAGAATGAGATGACAATCCAGTGCAAAGGAGTTTTAAAACTTACTGCATGAGAAAACCCAGTGGCCTGTCTGAAGAGAACTTATACCAAATACCGGTGTAACCTGTGAATTAGACCTCTACTGTAGACAAAACAAGAACACAACTAAGCCATACATTATCAAGTAATTCCCACTTCCAGCAGTAGATGAACATTGCAAAAAGTTGTACTCTCTGGATAGAATAGTTTTGGCCTATAGCCATCAAATGCCCATTTCCCACTGCTGGAAGCAATGTCAAAAAAAGGGCTGGCCCAAAACAAAAACAAAAACAAAAAACCCCCCCAGAGCTGTCAATACAGCTCTGGAGACAGATGCAACTGAATAAACCCTGTTTTACCCAATTGCACTATTTGGTACCTCAAAATTAGTTATTTTACTTCCCATTGCTTTGTATCTTCCATTCTAATAGATTGAAGCCATAAGTGTATTTCAGTCTGAATGAAATAAATTAATTGGGGCCAGAGAAGAAAAGTGATGAACGAGTTCATCTGATTTGGTATAGCAATATAATCCATCAGTTATTTATTCTTTAACGGTGAAGTCTGAATGGAAAAAACTATGCTCCTATTCATGGTACAATTTGTCTACATCATTTTCTCTAAAAATTTTTTTGGGTTAAAAAAAGTATTTGGCTTATTATGCCTACAAAAAGGCAAATCATTTCACCATACTAATATTTGTTTTTAAACACCAATGGTTTTTTCTTATGGAATTTGTTGACAATTGTTTTTGGATAAAGTTTAAAAAGAAAGCAACTTTTTTTAAAAGTAAAATAGTGCTTCTGAGGTCTTAAAATATTTTTGGTACAAAAAAATAATAGTGTTTTTCTCAATGGTTATTTCAATACTTTGCTGTAAATTAATAAGAATTGTTTCTCACATCGAATGGTTCCATTAGGCACATTCAAGTAAAATCATAAAATATCCAAGTTAAACAATGACACAGCCAACCATGTGGCTTGATAAAGTTAAAGAGTTCGTCCATTCTCTGGAATGGAATAAAATTGTCACTTCCATTAACCCGAGACTCGTGGTTTGGTTGTTCATATCCATTTCTATCATACAGAATAGTTTCTTTAAAAAGAAAAAAAAAAAGTTCACTTATTCTGCACTCAGAAGAACCAGCGAGGAATCTGCACTTCAAAAGGAAGTGAAACTGAAAACATTAGGTGAAATTTCATAGTAAGTTGAGAGTTGACTCAACACTGGCATCAAGTGGACTAGCGGGGTTTCAGCGGCACCAGTTAATGGCCACCTCCGTGGGCATCGTGTACCCAATCCAGAACAATCAAGGCCATGCTTCCGGTCATCACGACTATGCCACTTAACAGGAAGAACACAGCCTGCAACAAGCATAGAGAGAAACTCATCAGCCAGCAGAAGACATACCCGTGAACATTCCTTCCTACTTTTAAAAATGGGCTTGAAATCACTGAAATGATGTATTTACAGGGCTACACTTTTACCTTGCTCAGATAACTGTCTTAAGTTATCAAGAGCTTACCTACAGTACAAAATAACTCGGTTTTTGAAATCTTCCCCAAATTTGCTTTCTCATTCCTTTGTTTCAGACAGAAATGTAAATACTTTTCTTTACGGAATGAACTACTTCACGTCGTAAGCAGAACGGGACTAGTTTTTTGTTTGCTTCTCACATTTCTTAAAACTTCAAAAATTTTAAGTCACAATATCAAACCGAAGTCATCCTAAAATACAGCCTGGTCAAAGCCAGAGCTTTTCTACCCCCTTCAGTTACTGCCACTATGTATTCTGAATAAAACAAGAATACAGCTGAATTATATAGAATTATAAACAATTCTAGTGTTTTAATCAGACTAGAACTGTAGCAGGGTGAGGACCGAAAGGCAGTCTTTTTGCTAAATAACCTCCCCCCCAGGACCTTCTGTAGTTAACATTATCATGTTCTTTGTAAAATCAGCTGTATTACACTTTAAAGTTCATTTTATTATTTTAAAGTATAGGTATAGCCCTCCTCCCCCTGGCTCCTTGCTTTGAAGACAGTTTGAAGGCCCATGTAAGTGTCGAAGTGGGCAGCGAGACAAATACCAGCTCCACTAATGCGGGACGCTGACTGAGCACCTCCACACTGCACATACACTCTTTATCTGTGCTCCTACCTCTGAAATATCTCAACTGCTTTCTTGTAATTAACTTAGGCCTATATTCGAAGGCGAACTGTCTTCCACCTTTCCTGCCCCAATCTTCCATCTGTGAAGATCACCATTAAAGAAATATACACTAGAAACTAAGAAGTAGAACTAAGGGACTAAAATCAGGTAATTCTAGTTTTAGAAGATCACGACTGTTTCTGTAAGTCTGAACAGCTCACTCACCCCAATCTTTTGTACAGATTTCATAGGTTCTTTCTTCACTAACTTGATATAAAAGGCAGATGGCAGAATAAAGATCAACATAGCAGCTGCAGATGCCCCTGAAAAAGAACACAGACCACTTCTTGAGAATTCAGTGAATCACTGGTCATTCCTTTTTTAAACTTTAAAATCGCTGATGTGATAAAGGACTCTGACACTTTCTAAAACTTACCGATGAAACCAAAGATATCTCTAATTGTTGGGACAAAGATGACAAGCAAATTGGTAAATGCCAGGATAGACACGGTTATGATACTATGACGCCACCAACTGAAATCTTTTGCTGCACACAGCAGGTGAGTTACAGAACTCCGGATCTGCAAAAGCAAACAAAGAGAGAGATAAAAATTCCAGCTTTAAATTAATGGGGGAAAAAATCCCCAAATAACAGGGGCTGTATCTTTAAAAAAAACTTAAAAACCCCAACTTTCTAAATACTTAAATTGTGCCCCTTCTTCTACTGCTGTTTCCTTAACATCTGAACATTAAAAGATCACTTTAGGTCTTCAATTACGGAAAATATACTCAGAATGTTTTAAAAACCTACAAAGTATTTTAAATAATCCCTTCAAAACCACCATCAACTTGGTATTGCTCTAAAAGCGTTTCCCTTCTTACAGAAGAAGAAAAGCTCACAAGTCTTCACATGTTTAAAACCTCATTCCTGGTGAGCGGAAGGAGGGCAGGTGACCACTTACTGGGAAGATGACTACTGGTACCGTCAGGGTGACAGCCACTAGCACAGCCAAACGAACAATGAGAAGAAGAATATCAGTTCCCATGACTGTAGAGTAGGTATGAAGCAACTCTGATTCAACATGTTCTATGGGGAAAGACAAAGGAAAAAAAGCTTCAAGTGAGCGGTTTCCTCTAGAGGATTAGGTGGGAAATCTAACTTACAGCAAATACGCAACAAAGTTATTAGCTACTCACAAAACGGGTATAAACTATGAGGCTAAGAAGATTAATTTGGAATTAGGATTAATGCAATTAAAATAACATTGAAGGAAAATTTTCCTAAATACCAAGTAGAGATTTAGCCACATGACCCTCATCAAAAACAACAGGAGCTACATAGCTAAATCCCATGGTCTGGCTTACAGTTTGTGTTGTAGAATGTGAAGATGACTGGAAAAGGAGATAGCATAAACCCAGATGGAAGCGTACCGTATGAATGCCACCAAATGGCTAAGATATGACCCTGGGCTTTAGAAATTACTGATTAAAGACTATAGGAAATTCTCAGCTCTAAATTCAGTTTCTCATTCCAAGTAGGAAATACACCGAAACATGGAGTTTAAGTGATAGATTATACATGTGCAAGTATCAATTTTACTTCATGAAGTGTTTCTGAAAGCTAAACATTATTTACCATAAAATGTCAGGTATCCAAAGAGGGCAGCAAGCAGGTACATGAGAAACATGGCGAAAAATGAAATCTTGGACACATTCATCATTCTTCTACGGCTGCGGCTATGTAAATTCAAAGAAAAATACAGATATATACTTGAGCAATAGTTATAAGCAGTAATCAAATGTTCTTCTAACTTTCCCAATGAATTTACATAAAAAGAGGAAGAGCACTCACCCTTTGAGTTCTTCGTAAATGGGAAGGATAGCAGGATGACAGACAAATGAAAAGGTCAAAATTGGAACCGCATAGACAGTCTGTAAAAAACGTGAAACATTTACTTAAAATCCTCATGTAACACATTTGGGTCATCACAGGTCTGCAGTTTGTGTTTTTAGAGTAATGAATTTTAGCATCAAACCCTTAAAGTTTTCCTTCTTCTAATCTCTCACTAAGTGTGATCAATATCCTAACCTCAGAAGGTGTCAATTATTAACATCATTTCATTTCAGTTCTCCATCCATTTTAAGATATAATCTAACATTTTCTTCTCAGTCTTCAATAATTCAGTAACCAGCTACTCATGTTTTCTAAAGAGTAGCTATACTACCCCCTCCTCCTTTTGCCTTGGGAGTTATTTTTAAATTTCCAGGGGCTAGTATCCCTCTCTTCTTCCCTAAAATCTTAAGAAAAACTACATTTAGTCACCTGTGAGTTGAAGATAAAATAACGTGGTCTGCAAGAATCATCGTCCGTCATATTAAATACCATCTCAGGTGTAAAAGCCGTCGGCTGGGTTAAGGTGCTGTTTAGGGTCTCATTAATTATCAAGCCAACTTCCACAGGGCAAGGAATCTGAAATTTCTTGCAAATCACCTGAAAACGGATTATTTTTGCATTTGTTAAACTGAATAACCTGACTGGGCTCATAAACCAATCTCTAGCTTTAAAGAAGAGATATACCTACCACAATCAGGAAGAACATCATACACAATAAGGAAAGGCCACTGGTATATCCCAAATATCCTGTAGGACGCAGAAATTATTGCTTCAATATAACACATTTCAGGCAAAAAGATTTTCTCAACTTTTAGGCAGTAACTCAATTCTGTCTGAAAGTCTTTAGTAATGAATACAATATTAAATTTCTAATTCTTAGGTACTAAGGTATAGAATTACTTAACAAAGCTTGCTAATAACTAAAATAATAGAAACTTTCATTTTGTGTTATTACTATTTATAAAGCACAAATATTATCAAGTGTCAAAATATCCCAGCCCATCCTGGTAGCCACTGTTAGGATTTTGAAAAGGCCTACACATGTGTACGTGGCAGCTCCCAAAGTCCTGTTTTGGGGAGCTTTTTAGCTTTCAGTTTCTATTAAGAGATAGCCAACTAGCTAGTGATAGGCTCATTTCAGTTCTCTTTAGAGATGGGTTTACTCACCTAAATTTCTCAGCAGGGACAAAGGAAGAATGAGCACCAGTGACACCAGCAAAACCAAATAGTCACCGTTCAGATACCACAATCTGAATTAAAGAAAAGAAACACAAGGTCAAAACCAATCATGAAAATTCCCAAGATACTATACACCTCTTCTTACTGGACTCATTTCATAGAGACACTATAAAAATAAACACAAAAAACGGCAGGTCTGGAAAAAGCACTGCTTATTCACAAAAAGCCTATAGAGGCATAAACTTCTAGCTGTGTGCTAGCTCAATATTCACTCAGGTTAGAAATGGGGTATGAACAGTATAACTTTTGTCCCACTGTTTGCTCTGGGAAGGCTGCCAGCTGATTCATAACATAAAATGCTTCTTAAAGGCTTGATACTAATGTAGGGAACAAAGCAGCATTGTTAAGTCAGTAATCTTATCTTTCAGCATTTTTAGAAGAATTGTATACCAACTCGGTTATAGCTTTGGCTTACAATTTTTAATGCGAGAAACAAGGAAATTTAAAACAAGTTTCTTTTAGACGCTTATTAGCAAGTGGAATTATTAAACACTTCAACAAGGAAATCTTCTCATACTTAGGTAGAACACATAGGCAAAGACAAACAACAAAACCCAATCCCCCCAAACCAGGATTTATTCCAGATAGTCAAGAGTTATGTTGTGACACCTTGACCCACCTTGACTCCAAAAACAGTCAAAAGGTCTCTTCTGAACTTAGAGAAAATATTACCCATGTCTCCTATAAGAGTTTTAACAATGTCTTTTCCTTCCTAGGTAATCAACCATACCCTCTCTTAAATCACTATTTTCAAATTCTAATTGTCCTGTGAATTCCACTATACTTACTTACTTCAGCAACAAAGACCCCACAGAAAACTAATGTTTAAAGATCAGCTTATTAAATTTCTAAAGCCAAAGAGATAACCACACTTCTCTATTTTGAGATAAGGAGCTGTAAGTAAGTGGGGAAGTAAATAGCCCTTCCCCATGTTTACTCTAGATAAAAACCTGTTAGTCCACTGGGAGGAATAACTGTGCTACAAGGATAAGGTTTCTACAACGTGGCCATACATTTTCTGGTCTTATGCATTTGAACAGATTAAGTTTTAAGAATTTCAAATTTATGAAAAATCAGACAGGACTGATTTGTAATGTAATTCAAAGCTTCAACCTGACTTAGGTTAGATTTTGTGTTTCTCTGCTACAATTTCTTAGAGAACAAATACCAAAAGAAAGTTAAGAAAACCTGCTTTCACACACAGGTTAGAGAAATTATTATCCAGAATTACAGCATGAGCTTCAGTCTTTGGTCTTTCATTCTTACGACTTCAAATCAGTCTATGAGGGACTTCTTGGTCAATTTTAAGAGGAACATTTACAAAAAATAATTGCTAAGTATTTTGTATTCAACTTTGATAAAATGTATCTAATCATGTTAGACTATAATTTTTCTTATGAGTAACCTTACTTAGCACCTACCCAGTTGTATCTTCAATGTTCATTAATGCCTGGATCACCAAAGGTAACTCATATTTCACTATGAAGAGGTAGCTTGACATAGCTGGAGGAAAACAAAATTATACCATTACAAGTGCAAAATGTGGCATGTGACACCAAAAGTAACGTGTCACCACTCTGCTACACAAAGAGTAAAAAGTCTACCCAAATGACCTTTTAAAAAATTCTCACCTCCAATGTTCTGCATTGTAATTGATCCAGAGGCTGCAAGCTTTCCAACTAATCCAAATGCTTTATGTCCCAACTGTTCGTATAATAAAGACCCTAAAATAGAAGAACACAGAAGCATGAAGGAACGAACGAAGAAAATCCTGACAGGCATAACTGTTTTAGAAGTATCAAGAGTGCTACCATACCTCCTTCATTGGCAGTCTTCAGAAGGAGATGAACAGAATACAGGGAAAATATTGACACAAATGTCAGGAGGATTCTGATGAGAGAAGGAAAAGGCACAGGGTTATACATAAGCACAGCTATAATGTAAAGGCAATTCTTGTGCTTGTTATCAAAACATTATGTCCTAATATTTCTGTGCTAGATAGATAGATAGAAAGCCCCTAAGAACTGGTGCTCACCATCCTGGCTAGCGTCAACATCTTCCCTTAACCTGGTATTAAAAACCTGCATCGTGTCTCAGGTGTTAGCTCCAAGGTACTGGTTTTAAGAGCAAGGGTTTACCCGCTGCACCAAGCATGTCGGGAAACCCAGGAAAGCTGAACTTTAAGGTGGTGGAGTTATGAGACCTAGAATCTGGTTCTGGCACCAAAATATTTAACTGTATTCTTGCCACTTCTCTGCATTTTAAGGTTCCTTTTATCTGTAAAATGATGCCTGTCAGTAAAAATGTAGCACATGAGGCACTTGTGAAATCCAACTGAGACAGGTTCAGGAAAGACCCTGAGACCACTTGGACTATGTAAATAAGAAGAGGAATGGGACTAGGAAGGGAGTGAGATACCAACATTGGAAGCATCGGGCACAGCTTTAGAACAATTAGGCAAAAGTTAAAGAAGTAAGCACTGGGATGATGTACTGTATTGCACGCCATGGTGTGGAATACAGGCCCAGTATTATGATGAAGTTAAACAATGCCTGTGCTAGAACAAGTAGCCTATCAGTCTGACTGGGGTTGCTCTTGGCTCCACTGGGTGGAACAACAACAACAAAAAGACTAGGGGAAACTAGAGGTTCCCCAGTGTCACTTAGTTTTCCTTTAAAGATACAAGTTCTCTCTCATTGCAGATTTACTTTCCTCCCCTCCTGGGAAAGCTAAGGAAAATGTGGATTTTTTTTCTATTAAAAACAACAACAACAAAAAAAAACCTCAGGAAAACCCATTGAAAACTCTGCAAACAAGACCATTACTTTTCCTGAATTCTGTAAAGGAAAACCAAATCCGGTACCATATAAGATCTGGCAAAGAAATTGAGGTCTGTTAGTTATAACACAGGTGGTGGCATTGAACTGCCATTCCAATGTCAAAAGCTTTACGGGGCCTAGTGAGAGGTGGAAAAATGACACCATTGGCCTTACCAAAAACAATGTTTGAAGTATGCAGACAAATTCAGTCTTCCTTTCTTACACTGAAATTACAATGAGGGATGAATGGACTTTATAACCTTTGAGGTCACTTTCAAGCTTAAGGCTGAGTCTGCCTAATAAGGTTAGCTAGAGTTGTTTAACCACACTGTGATAGCCACATGGCTTCTGGCCCATTTACCTCGACATCCTCTAAATGCACGTTATAAAATACTGATGGGATTAAAAACTCACTTGTTTAACCATTTATTAAAAGGGTTAATCAAACACATAGACCTTATTAAAGTATAATTTCAAAGGCACAAGGGTAACATCAGAATTTTGTTTTCACTTATGAAACAGGTGCCATTTTCTCTCATGTTAACTATAACTACACTAGCAGCATTAAAGATCGCCCAGTTTTTACAGTTAAGAGTCAGGAAGGATTTTGGAGTATTTAACAATGAGGCCATTCAAGTTCCCCAATAAAAACTTCAACACTCTCTGGTCCTTCCTATGTAAATTCCTTCACCTTAGTAGGAGGTCTCAAAAAGCTTCATGCTAATGAAGCAAGCTGCTAGCTTCCAATGCTCAAATGCCAGGCTTAACTTCGGTACAGGATTTCACCACAAAGTAGAACTTTGCAAAGGTCTTTTCTTTTCATGAGCATTCTATTCTGTTGGAGAAAATAACTTGAGTAGATGGCACCCATGTGTCACGAGGGGACAATTCCCTGCTCCCTGTAAGATGTGGTTTCTTCATCAGCACAATAAATCACACTATCTTCCACAGAAATTGCCTTACCAGGAGCCCAAGGGTACTTAAAGTTAACAGCTATGATACAAATATCATGGAAGATGTACGTTCAAATCTGCATGTGTTTTTGTTGTGTACCTTCTTCTCCCTGGAAAACAGGGTTCCTACTTTTCTTATTAAATTATCTGAGAATCAATGACCCCACACCAGTTAAGAACCACTGCACGAAAGTGTTCTACTGCTCCAAAATCCTATTCTAGGCATTTATGCTAGAGAGCACAGGAATAAATCATTTTAACGGGGCAACTAGGGAAAAGAACATTTAAAAGCAAGTACTTATTAAAATATTTATTTTTTTGCTATGGCATGTGGCAATCACACAGACCTGGAAGAAATAAATATTAGAATAAAACAGAACCAAAATAAAAAAAAACCAAAAAAACCCAACATATGGGTTTCTTTTTAGTGTCCAGAAAATTATGACTCACTTTTCTTAGAACAAGCATGTTCCAGGTTAAGCAAATAACACCACACCCTATATATTCTAAAAAGTCTGTTTGCCTTATGAAAAGGTTCTTGGGAAGACTATGTCAACTTATAAACTGAGTTGGAAGTACCATGCTTATTAGTATTTTTTTGCTAAACCTTCTGCCAGAACAAAATTTCTAACAACTATGGATTTATCAATGGTTCTTTTTAGATATACAAACCCTGTTACCACTTAAACTATTCCCACTGACTTAATGACTTTTGATTTAATTACTAGTTTCCAGTGTTGTCCTATTTCTTCCTAACTGGCTTTCTGGAGATCATGCAGTTTACATATTACAACAAGGAGGCTTTTGGGTTTCTCATCTTAAATTTCACACAAATGATTTTAAAGTTAAGTATTTCAACTGTAAATTCTGTCTCTGGAGCCGAGAGTTTTATGTTTTATCATATTAACTGCCCTGCATGGCAGACTCACTACTTACACATACTTACATAAAAAGAGCAATTCCAGTATTAGCCATGGCATAAGAAAGCCCAAGGATTCCACTGCCCACAATCGCATTGCTCAGATTAAATACTGACATTCCAAAGGAAGTAGTACCTGGATGCTACATAGAGGGAAAACGATAACCAAACATATAACAATAATTAAATGGAGAAAACCAGCTTTGGGCAAGTTAGATTGAAATCTAAAAGTACAACTATTCTTTCACTCCATAAAGCCAAAGACACACAAATTATTATGTTCAACTTACAAAGTCTGTTTCATACTTCTTCTTCCCCAGATTTGATTCAAGTAAAAAGTTCTGGTTTTCAGGATCTACATCTGCATAATGGCTGTGAGAAGGGGGGAAAAAGGAATTCTCAGTCTTTTCGAAACAGACAACGGAATGCTTTAACACAAACAGCCCTTTAGTTGTCACGCACCTTCCCGCACCTTCCCTGAAATGCGTAAGCGTTAAGTAGGAGTCCACTTTCACCAGAGATACTGTCAATGCGACAATCGATGCTCGTTACAGAGACTATACTCGCTCCAGATGCTACGGTAAGTTACAGCAACCGAAGCCGAATTCCAGGTCAAGAACCCTTAAGCCCCGCAAGCCGATCAAAAAACAAAACAAAACAAAACAAACAAAAAACCCCACAACAACCCCAAAACACACACAACTTCTCCCACCTTTTCAGAGCAGCTTGCTTGGTGGGGTAGGAGTAGTTGAAATCGCTGTTGGAACTGTAGCTGCTGCTGTCCTCATCCGGGGAAATATTGAACCTTCCCATTTCGGTTTTCTTCATGCTGGCACCGGGAGGAAGAGAGGGTGCAGCGGTGAACACTGGGCTCCTTTTGTCCTTGGCGGTGCACCGGCCCGCGCGGCTGCCTGCGAAGAAGGTAGAGGCGGCGCGTCAGGACTGCAGCGCTCGCCCGCCCGCCCGCCAGCCCGCCGTGGTCACGTGACGCCGCCGGGAGGCGCAGCGCGGCTGATTCATCCCCGGCCAGGCGAGTGGAAAAGTACCAGCCGAGCGCGAGGGGCGGGGGCGCGCCGAGGGGCGGAAAAGTACAGACAGCGGAGCCGCGGAGAACAAAGATGGTCCCACCGCGGCGATGCGCCCGCAACGGCCCGCGCCCTCCGGACCCCAAAGCCCCTCTCCAGAGGACTTTAGTACTGCACGCTCTCAATTATCCCAAATCGGAGGGGAGGGGTGCACGGGGGCTCTGTTTCGGCTTTCCTCCAGCCTCTCTGGTCGTGCACAGGCATGCAGGGCACACATCCCACCCAGACATTGGTTAGGTGTGCGTGCAGCCCAGGGGCACGGCTCCCAGTTTCTAGCATTTGCAACAACAATGCGCGTAATCCATCTTTTCATGCCCGGAGTCCCAAGATGGGGAAATGCCTCTGCAGCAGAGAGCGAACTCAAACGGGGCAGAAAGAGCTGACACGGTTCCTCTCCCGAGAACAGGAGAAAGCCCGTTCCCCGGCGACAAGAGGCGCCGGGGGTTTGTTTACACGCGCACGCCCGTGCCCTCGAGCACACTCGTCTACAGGCATTTGGCTCGCGAGCGCTTTCGTCCGGCCGGCCCCTCCTATGCCCGGAAAAGAAACTGATGCAATATCGATCTCCGATTATCAAATCTTCCGGGGCCGTCTTCCCCAATCGTGGCCTGTGTATACGAGAAGCCCGAACCTTCCTCCGCTGCCCCCATATACCAGATCCCCCTCGATCTCATTTTTTTATTAATGCAAATCAGTCACAAGACTTGCCGCAGCGGAGCCGCGGGCCGGGGTGGTTCCCCTCCCCCTAACGGGAGGATGCAGCTCAGCTCCCGGAGGGCATGCGGCCCCCGCGCCGCGCCCCTCCCCCGCCCGAGAAGGGCGGCGACCCTCGTACCGGCCGGGACCGAAGGCGGGTCCCGCCGACCCGACACGCCAGCGCCGGAGGAAACAGACCCCGCAGCTACCTTCCCGCCGCGGCCCCTCCCGAGAGCCCCTCCCCCAATCCCGCCCGGGCCCCGCGCCCTCCGCACAGACGCTCCCGCCCGCGTTACCTCGGTGGTCTCCGCTCCTGTATCCCGGAAACGTCACGCAAACGCCTTCGGTGGTTTTTTCTCCGCTAAACAAAAATCGTAAAACAAAAATAAAAACAAAAATCCAGCAATAGGCAGGAAAAATAATTTTAATAAAAAAAGGAAATGGCAAGTCGCTGCCGCCCCAATCGTCCGGCGTCCGCCGTCTCGAGGGAAAGGCGCGAGGCTGCGGGAACGCGTGGTCCGGCTGCGAGCGGTGCTGTCGAGAAAGCTCTCCGGGACGGCGGCGTCGCTCTGCTCTGGTGCTGCCTGCCCGGCAGCGGGTTATAGCGGCCGCCCAGGAGAACGCGTCAGGGGGCGGGGCCGCGGCCGCCCGGGTGCCTTCTCTTTGTGTATCAACACTACCTGGGCTCCGCCCCCGGCCCGCCCGGGCCCGCAGACTCCGCCCCCTGTCCCCCTCCCCCCCTTTTCCCTCCCCCTCGCGGCCCACTCGGGCGGCCGGCCCCGCCCGCTGGCGCCCCCACCCTTCGGAAGAGCCAAACCCCGCTCTCTCCTGCCTCGGTCAGTCCCGAAAGACCCCCGTGCTTCCCTTGGCCAGTTCATTTCAACCTCGGTAGGGGCCCAACACATGCGGTTGTCTTTACGGAGCCTTCTCCTCAATCCCTTCTGTCCGAGTTACCAGCAGTCTTTGCTGTCTCCTCAAGGCTTTTTGGGGACACATCCCGCCTACCCAACCCTTTCCTGCCTGTTATTTTTGTGATTTACTTGGGGTTTTTCTCTCGCAAACGTGGACTAGTGCGGCAACGTGGTCTCCATGGTCGGTTCCGTTCTCGTTTTTTCTTCTCCATCTAGACCTGCTTTCACTCTAAGAAATTAGCCTGATTGGGTCCGTTGGCAGCTGTATTTGGGTCTATCCTTTCTGTACGAGCGTGGAAAACCCTACTGGGGGAAATGTTGCATCTCGACCAGGAAGCCAGACCCCTTGCAAGGGGATCCCGGTTAGGCCTCCGGTTGGGGGACCGGCTCTTTTGAGGAGGCGCAGGAGTCCCCAGTTTTCCTTTTGCAGACGCATCTCGCTCATTCCACCACCCCCGACCCAATCTGAGAGCTTTCTCGCCCTCCTCGCCTTCCTTCCCCTGTATTTACAAAGGCGCAGGCTCCCCTGGAATGCTGGTCTGGGAGGCTTTCTCCCGAGCCGGTCCTTCCCTTCCAGTGGTGATATGGTCTTGCTGAGCCAGGCAACTAGGGGGCCCCTTCGCTGCGGAATCCTCCGTGCTGCGGAAAGGCACGAGTCCGTCCCTTCGCTGGAAACAAAGGCCCCTTAGGAGAAATGCTTGTTGAATGAATGAATAAACAAACGAGTTTGACCTCCTGCTCTCTTCCTTTTGGGGACGTGGGAGAGATTGGGCAGGGCATAGAGGAAAGGGCTGGGTGTGATCACAATTTTTGCTTTCAATGTTTTCCTGAGGAAATCTGTACAGCTGTCTGTTTCCGTGGCACGTGAGGCTGCGGGTGTCCTGGGCCTGCACCAGCGTTCATGATTGACAACGGAGGACCCGCTTTCCCCTTTGCACTCCTCTGTGCCCAACCCGTTCTGCTAGTCAGACCAGTCTCACCTCAACAATACTCTTTCTTGCTTTAGTGCCCAATTTTCCCCTGACCATCCCTCAAGTCTTAGTCACTGAACCTCAGGCCGGGCCCCTCTTTTTTGCGCGAACTGTTTTTTAAGCAGTGTGGTGCTGGGCTTTTTTAAACCTGTGCTGTCTTGTACTCAAAATTGTCCCAGGTTGTTTGCAGTCTGGTCACCCCAGGGAGAGAGTGAACTTCCCCAAGTCAGGATTGGCATTTGACATACAATCCGGGCGGAAAACACTTACCTTTTTTCTGCATTGTCTCCTTAATAACACCAATCAACTCTTGTCGGGAGGGCATTCTTAGCGGTGGGTTGGAAGGACTCCCTGGAAGTTTCTTTATATCGGGTTTCAACTGATAAAAATCAGAAGGTCTTAAACCACCGTTTCATCCAGGTGGGTCCCCTTGCCCAGTCAGAGGGGCTACGGAAGCCCTCAGGGTGGGTGGTTTTGGTTGGCAAGGGGCACCCTCACAGCTGGATCTCTTGTTCTTTGGACTTTTGGTGGTTTGTAGGGCAACACATGCTTAAGAGAACCTGTAAAATTCAGGGTGTGTGTGTGTGTTTGTTTGTGTGTGTGTGTCAGTGTGTTGAAGGGAGGACCGTAATCATGTTCTGACCTCCGTATTAGAACCTAAACAGTAACTGGTGAAAAAGAAAAAATTGGCAGAGATATTGAAACATCTGTTTTTCTTTTGCCAGTTTTTCAAAGGCCAATCTGAGGCACATCTGTTAACTCAAGTGGCTTCCAACTGAGGCCTGATAAGCTCTGGGCTAAAATGCATGGGACACAGTGCCTTTACCCAATTTCTGGGAGTCTGTGCTGCTCAATGCTTGTTGGTTAGAAGTGCTAAAATTTTGCTTCATTTCCAAACTACTGTTTTTAGAGGAATGTTTTTCAAACTGCAGAATGGAACCCAGTGGTGGATAGAGACGAATTCAGTGGATTACTATGAGCTTTTTTCCTTGAGTGCCAGAGAACAAAATAGAATAAAAGATACCACTATGCTATGATATAGTTATGCTCAATACTATTCTATAAAACTTTAATTTTGATTTATACATATGCATATATTCTGAGTTGTGATGTAAAAATGTATTTCTTACTGTGGGTTGGGATCAAAGAATTTTGAAAGCTACTGAAAGCAAACCCATGCCAAGACAGAAAAATAATCACAAATATTCATTTGTCAACTTGGATTTTCAGAAATGCAGTCAATGTGGATTGTTAGAACTTTCTAGCAAAGGTAGTTTTCTTCTGTCAAATTATTTGAACATTATTACTTAATAAAATACAGGGGTTTTGTTTCCTGGGGGCACAAGGAGTTGACATTCCTAAAGGGTTATTAAACAACTTGGTCTTTAGGATGTTCTTCAAAATTCTATTTATCCAGCATTTTACTTTGCCTGAAGTAGGCTTAAATACTAAATATGCTTCTTTCTAGCCTCCCTTTCCAACCAAATAGTCTGGTTTGCTTCCTTCCTTCCTTGTTTTTTTTTTTTTTTTTTTTTTTTAATTGGGGGGTGGGTACAGAGGAAGAGGGAGAGAATCTCAAGCTGACTCCCTGTAGAGCAGGCAGCCCCCGATGCAGGGCTCGATCTCACAACCCTGAGATCATAACCTTGTGATCACGACCTGGGCAGAAATCGAGAGTCAAAGGCTTAACTGACTGAACCACCCAGGCACCCCTAAATAGTTCTCTTCTCAGGTTGGCTTTCATGGCTTTCTTCAAGCTGGCCTTACTTAGCCTCTATTTTTGTCCCTATCCTTTAGTATTCCTTGTGGTAGACAGATGCCTGCCATTACTGAATACCTAAACTTTATCTTTCCTTTGATGCTCAGCTTAAATACCACAACTTTCATTAATTTTTCTTTATTAGATGCTGCCATTTGAAACTGATCTCATTCTACTTTGAACTTAGTGCTTTGTCAGTATCCTTTTGTGGCACTTCTTTTGGTGTTGTCTGTGTAACCGATTTTATGTTAGTATCTTTTCAGGGTAGAATTTGACTAATCATACCCAGCCTAGTAGCTTGTAAAAAGAAGGTACTTTCTGAGTAGATAGATGAATTGAATAAGTTTTTTCTCTATAACACCTATGTCTACCTGAATTATACTTATTTATTTATTTGTTTGTTTATTGTTTATCTCCCTCACTAGAATGTAAGCTCTGTGAAGGCTGGAATTTAATCCTGTGAAAATTAATAAAAGGAAACCTCACCAATGTGGATTTGGGATGCTAGAATGGGAGGCTGGTAGGGGGTGCTGGTACCACTCACCATCAATTAGGAAAAGAATTGTTGATTATAGACCCAACAGAAGAATCCTCAAGTGGAAAGAATCATCAGTTACAGGCCCCAACATGAGAAGATGTACATTGCATCTTCTTTCAGATATTAACTACCCCTGTAAATCAGTGGATGAGAAATTGTCATCACTCGAACTCTTGCTTCTCTCCAATAGACTTTTTTTTTTTTTAAGATTTTATTTATTTATTTGACAGAAAGAGAGATCATAAGTAGGCAGAGAGTAAGGCAGAGAAAGGAGGAAATAGGCTCCCTGCAGAGCAGAAAGCCCGATGTGGGGCTTGATCCCAAGACCCTGAGATCATGACCTGAGCTAAAGGCAAAGGCTTTAACCCACTGAGCCACCCAGCTGCCCTCTCCAATAGACTTTTGCTCAAAACAACCCCTCCCAACTTTCTCCTTCTTCTCCATAAAATAAGGTTCCCCTCATTTGTTTGTTGGACTTGCCTGTGGTTTTGCCCTAGCTTGCCTGACCAGATTGTAATTGTCTGCCATTCCAAAATAAACCCACTTTTGCTAGTAAAATGACTGGCAGTTGTAGTTTTACAGTTAGCTGCTTTGATCGCTGTTGGCTCCAGAACCTTGAACAGTGCCTGACAATACATTTTTGTTAAGTGAATAAATGCAGGAATAAAGAATTTTGAGCTTCTCTAGGACCAGGAGAAAACATACTGTCTAGTGTAGCTAAAGAGCATCTATCTGATCCCCTACTGGCCAAAGCAGAACTCTTGATTTCCCTGGCAAAACTGTTCCTCTCTTAATTTTTACAAGTTAGAAAAGTAACACCACCGGGGCACCTGGGTGGCTCAGTCAGTTGGGTGTCTGCCTTCGGCTCAGGTCACGATCCCAGAGTCCCAGGATGGAGTCCCACATGGGGCTCCCTGCTCAGCAGGGAGTCTGCTTCTCCCTCTGCCCCTGACTCCCCTCTCATACTTTCTCTCTCATTCCCTGTCTCTCTCGAATTAAAAAAAAAAAAAAAGGAAAATAACACCACCATTCATAAGGAAGCTTACGCCCCTGACCATGATCATCTTGAGCCATTCTTTTCTCAAATATCCAATACATCAGCAAATCTTGAGGGCTCTGCCTCCAAACAGATTCAGAATCCTGCCACTTCTGACCATCTCCACTGCTCCAGCCCTAGTCCAAGGGACTGTCACCTCTCTCCTAGATCACTGCAAAAGCCACAGTCTAACTCATCTCTGAGCTTCCATTCTCCACCTAACTGTCAGAAAAACGTCAGAACAGAAATCAAATCCCTTGCTTAAAAGAATAAATTATTTCCCTTCCTTTGAGCCCTCCAGTGACTGTTCATGACACCCAGAATAAAATCCATATTCCTCACTCACCATGCCAGTACCAGGTTGTGCCCTTGCCTGCCTCGGTGGTGCCCTTGCCAGCCTCCTAGGCCTCATCTCCTAGTACTTTTTTTTTCTCCACATACTAGCCAAGTTGATTTTATTTCTCTCCCTAAAACACTCCAAGTTATTCCCTTTTCAGGGCTCTGTAGGTGCTCTTTCTTCCACCTAGAAATCTCTTTACCTAGATCTTTGTATGGTGGTTTCTTATCACTTCGGTCTCAGTTTAAATGTTGCTTCCTCAAAAACAAAACAAAACATTCTGGAAAAATTCTTTGACATTCTGGAAAAATTTGTCCCTTGCGTGCATTCTTCATTTCACCACTGTCCTATGTTTTTTATTGCATTGATTTCATGGTATAAAAACATACTGTTTAATCACTTATTGGTTTGCTTATCACCTCCCCCCTTCCTGCCTCTCTGCCAGACCCCTTTGTGGAATAACTCCAAAAGGAAAAGTCCTTTGTTTTGAGCACCTGATATATAGAAAGAGTTCTATGAATTAGTGAATTAGTATAGTTAACACAGAACATAAATAATACACTGAATAAATGTCTGTTGCAATGGCTTGATGGTGGAAAAGGACAAGTTTTTCTTGAATCCAGTCTTCTGTACGCTTTGAGTGTGACAACTGATCCCAAGACTTGCTTTCTAATGGCTTCATTGATATGACCTTTTGCGGTGTACACAGCCTGACATTCTTGTCCGGACACTGTTACTCAAAATTCAACTATGGACACTGGCATTAGGAAGAAACAGAGAAATTCCAACCTTCCCCAACCACAGCTGTCCCTTTATTCCAATGACTTACATATTTCTCAGCATTTGTCTCTCCCAGGTTCCTCAAAAATTTTTTCCTACTCTTTTTTTTCCCCTCTTATCATTTTGTGTATTTTATTCTTGACATTATGTTTAGTAGGAGCTCAACAAATGAAATGCTGTATTTTATCTTTTTAAGACCGCTCTTGGGCCCAAAGCAGTAATATTAACCGTCTGAGTACTCTGGTGACTCTAGAATGTTTTTCTGGTGCCGAAGGATACTCCATTAAGTAGCCATTGCCGTGTAATAAATCATCTCACAACTTAGTGGCTGAAACTTCAAAGTTTCAGTCTAGGAAGCAGATATTCAAAAGCAGTTCAGTGTTTTGGCTTGGAGTCTCCTATGTGGTTGCAGTCAGCTGAGGGCTAGGTCTGTAGTTATCTGATGGCCTGCCTGGCAAGCCCGGGTTAAGCGTAGGAGAAGACTACACAAGGGTATGAATGCCAGGAGTTGAGGCTCTTTGGGGGCGATCCTGGAGGCCAGCCACCACAGAGAGGTTGTCAGCAGCAGAAAACATTTTATTGCAAGAAACACCGTGTGCCATTAAAAGTGGTTTGAATAATAAGGACTCATATACTCATATACTAGCTCATGTAATAGGAAGTCCATAGATAGGACAGTCATAGGGCTAATTCTTGGCCTTGATAATCTCCTCAAAGACTAAGAGCTCACCATCTCTTCCCTCTGACATCCTTGGCATGCTGGAGATGTTTCCTGTCAGGGTCACGTGTTGGCTGCAGTGGTTTCAGGCGTCATATGCAGACACGGCCACATCCACAAAGAAAGGAATCAATTTTATTATAAGAGATAACATTTCCTGGAAGTACTACTTTATACATCTCAGGACCTACTGGACAGAATGAGGTAACATAGTCAAACACAAAAATCCAAGATGCATATTGTGAAGCCATATGTTTGGAGGCATTACCATTCTGTCAGTACACACCTCATTTCTCAGTCAGAAAAAGAAAATCGTGGTGTCCATAGAAGCTCAACTTTAAACATAAAAGAAAAAATATTGAGGTAATTTTATAGATATTTTAGTATCAACATACTCAGTTCTGTTGGGGCTACAGAACTTTCCAGAGTAGCAGTACGCTGTTTTTCTGGTCTCTTCCTCAAGTAAAGAGGGAAGGAATGGCTTGAATAAATGACCTTTTTGTGGTATTTATCCATTGGCCTTTTCATGTGACCTGAGGATGGTCTATTTTGCTAGGTGTGATGCATAATAATGAATGTGAACGAAAACAGTGTCAGAAAGATGAAGGATTTATTGACCATAGTTCTTTCACTGGGTAAACTGACACCTGCTAATTAGCAATAAGTGGCTTGGAAAGTGAAATGTGAAAGCAAAATCACAGACGTGAATTCTCACGTACAGGCTGCCAGGTTATTCAGAATGTGCCAAGTTTTCACTAAGAATACCAAATTAAGCTGGAAGACAACATGTGTATATACTTCGTAATAAAACGATTTATGTTTTAGCCAATAGTATAGGATGCTCCATTGTTTCGAAAATCAAAATTTTCACTCTTAAAATTTTGCAAAATAAGGTGATTTAAAATACCTTTATTTTTATGCTTGCTAGTGGTCTGTTTTCTCGTCCAAAGAGAAATGACAGTAACTGCATGATGTGTTCTACTCAAACCACTCTTAGGCCAAGCCCACGATGGGCTTACATTCCCGGTCTTCCGTCAGTTTCTGGATCTTTCTTTGCCCAGGGCTACGATACTCAAGGGTTTATTAAAATTAACATACCTGTAATTCTCGTTCTTAGATGGAAAACATTTTCATATCTGAGCTCAGTTCTGGAATCCTTACTCAGGTAAAACTCCCAGTTTTAGTTGAAATCTTTGGCAGCTGATTAGACGCCAGAGTCCAGTTCCAAGTAACCTTTTTTTGGGACATCTGGCGATAATGCCACTTCTCAATCCCCATTCCTCTTCAGGGACATCCACCCAGAGGGGCAGTCCAGAACCAACCAGTTGCCGAAACTGTTAAATTTATTTGTTTTCTTGAGGTGAACCATGCGCATAACACACCCCTTTTGAGTGAAATGTCATTGTCTAGCCATTTGTCACCCCTGGGTGGATGAGGTCAACAAACTCCCCAAAGTTGCTGTCTCAGGAATAAATTTCATTCGTGGTTGGAAGAACGAAGAATGTTATGGGATAGGGAAAATAACTTGTTTATTTGCCTGCTGGTTAAGTGGGGGTAAGCAAAATAAAATTGGGCCGAACATGGGCTCTGCTGGGGCGACGACGCAGTGCGTTAATTGAGTGAAAGACCAGACGCTGATCTGAACCGTGTTCTCCCTTTGTCTTTCACTCCACCCGAGAGGGGGGCGTGACAGGCGGATCTGGGGCGGCGGGACTTGAGGGGGCTTGCGGCGCCCCAGAGGCGAAGGCGGAGGCGCCAGGACGCCGCTCCTCGCTTCTCAGGATGCCAGCGGGCTACACACAAGGTCGGGGGCAAGGCCGCGCGGCGGCTCGGAGCCCCAAGGAGGGGCGCGAAGGAAGCGAGGGCTGCCAACCCGAGGGCGAGCCGCGCGGGCGGCGCCAGCCTGGAGGCTGCAGCGGGCGGGGCGTGCGCAGCGCGGCTCCCGAGGGAGAAAGGAACCTCCGCAGTGGCGGGGCAGGGCCGCGGCCGGAAGACGGGGGCAGGGGGGGGCAGCGAGGGGGGAAGGCGACGGCGGGGGGAGGCGGCGGGCGGGGCCTCCGGCGCGCAGCCCCAGTAGGTCTCCGGGAATTTTCCACTAAGGCGCGGAGCGCCAGAGCCGCCAAGGTGCAGCCCGCCTCTGCGCACCCGGGGCCCACGTGACGGTGACTCACCAGGCGCCGCCTCCCCGAGCCCCGGGAGGGGTAGCGGCGGGCAGAGGAGCGAGGGAGGGTAGGGAAAGGAGGAGGAGGTGGGAGAAGAGAAGGGAGGGGGTCGAGGACGGCGGGGAGGAGGAGGAGGAGGAATGTGCTGGGGGAGGCGCATAGGGGAGGAGGAAGGGAGGATGCTGGAGGTGCGGAGGTCCCGCGGCGCTGGGAGGGGGCCCCTACGACGCCCCCTCCCGGGTGGCCGGGACCTGCTGGACGGCTGCCGAGCGCCCGCCTGCCACGCGGAAACCTAGACAGCCCTCCAACGGCTGGGGCTGATCCCGGGGTGCTTGGAGGAAAGCCGCAGAGGGGAGGGGGGGGGGCTGGACGTCCCGCGGGGTTTTCGCGAACGCGCCAGGCCGCGGAGAGATGCCCCGCTTGGGAGATTGCGCTGTGGGAAACTGTCACGCCCTGTTGGCATCTGTCGGTGCCTGTGTACGTGGCTCTTGACGTGGAGAGCCGTGGCGGTGGAAGGCGCGCACCGGAGGGAGGGACGGACAGACGGAAAGACGGAAGGAAGGGTGCGGCCTTGGCCCATCCTCTGTTCCCCGGGAGACTCACAGGCCCTGGTATTGGTCCGATTAAACCCCCGGACCCACGAGGCAACCGTTGAGGCTGCAGAGAACGTGGGATTTGTGCAGCTGGTTCCAGATGGTTCCCCCGTTAAGACTTGGAAATCGGCATTCCAAAGATTCCCACTTATCCTTCTGCTGGGTTGAGTAGACATTACACAGACACTCCTCCCATATCGCTGCTGTTGGAGGAAGCATTTATTATACAGAAGTATTTCAACTGTTTCATCTCTCGTGTCCTTTTAGGTTCTTTCTAGTAATTGTGACCTCTTCCTTTTCCTCAAGTCATTCCATCAAAGACTTGGAAGCGAATTAAAAAGAAAAAATACTAACCTGAATTACAAAGTTAAGATCTTTGTTTACCAACTGCATTGCCTGTGAAGGCATTGTGCTCTGCTCAGGGTTCCTCACATTCTCTTCTGGGGCCCTCTCATTTCTACCTGCAGGCAAAAGCGCAGACTAGAAAAAGCTGCTGAACCTGCCGGCTGCCATTTCTACACTGGTTTTAACTTTTGCACCAGAACTATGTATATTGTCTTCTCATAGCTTTCCGCAATTAGAATTACTGTAACTAAAAAAGAATAGCCAGTCTTCGCGCACTGCTTGGGATCGGTGCTGTTTTAAGTTCTTTATAAATATGTGAATATTTAATTGAAAAGATGTGTGACATGGGGGTTGCCTAGGTCCCATTATACACCTTAGCTCAGTCCTTATAGATAAGGAAATTGAGGCATGCTTGAATAAGTTAGCTCGCTCGAGGCGATCCAGTTTGTAAGTGGAGAAACTGGAATCTGAAGCCAGACAGTCGGAGATAAATCTCATGCTGTGGTCACTATGCTATGGAAATTTCCTATTAAACATAACTGTATTGAAATATTACATTTACATTTTGGTGGAGTTTCCCCCCCCCCCCCTTTATTTAGCCTTCCTGAGGTTTATTTTGAAGAAATATCTAAATTTAGTTTGGGCAGGAAACCACAGCAATTTAAAAAAGAAACTTATGAAGAAATCATGCATTCCTAGGCAGTATTATTACTTTTTTCATACATGGAAGACTTCAAATATTTGACCCAAGAACTTATTTTCCTCAGGAGAAGTGTTTGTCTTCAAATATCTTTAGCCCCTAGTAAGTGGTGGGACCTCCAGGAAAATAAGGATGAGGCTCCTCAACTGTCAGTGTTGGATAAATATATAATTGAAACGTACTCAAGAAGTGAACAGCCTTGAAATGGTCAATGGCATAATGTAAAGTGAAAAGGAAATTTCGGAAAGAAACATAAATACTGGATACATTCAGTACGATACTGTGGATTCCTTCCTTTCTCCTTCCCTCCCTTCCATCCTTCCTTCCTTCTTTCTTTCTGGAACCTTCTTTTCTGCCCTCAAAACCTTCACTGACCTTTCAGGATCGGCTTCGAAGCCTCTTCTGTATGCTCTTGTGCCACCCAGAGTCCACTGTGGTGGCATTTATAACCACAGTGTATTCTCATTGCTTGTTCACCTAGCTCTGCCTTTCAGGAGATCCACCAGTTTCCTGAAGGGCAGACATTCTGTCTGGCTCAACAGTGTATCTCCAGAGCCCAGCACAGTTGTTTGTCCTAAAATGGGAATTCAGCAGTACTGGTTAAAAGGTAAATTGTCAGTCTCCTAAGGATCTACCAAATTGGGATTTAACACAAACCAGGACAGCAGTGTGACCATGGGGAACATAATCTCTGTCCATTCTTGGTCCATACTGAACTCTCCAGCCTCCCTTCTTTCTTACATTTCTTTGTTTGTTTTCTTCTTTCCTTCCTCCCTTCTTTCCTTCCTATGTAGCTGCCTATCTATCTATCTGCTTTTCCAGGGGATATTAACTACCCTGGACAAGGGAGATACCTTGTTTGAATGAGTACATATGCTGCTGCCCCATTTGTTATTTTGCACATCATTGTTTTCTGAAGTGTACTAAATAAGAACAAAACAACTGAAAAATTTTGTGTCTGGTTAGCCAATTTTATTTCAGTACCTAATTAAAGTTCAGAGGCTTAATAACCACAGGCTTAATCCTGATCTCACAATTTGGGATCCTTAGAATGATAGAATCATAGGATTTTGTTATTGCTGAAAGGGGACCTTACTACTGCTCTGTCCAATGCATAGCTACTACCCACACAAAGCTATTTAAACTTAAATTAATTAAAATTAAGTAACATTAAAAATCAAGGTCCTCATAGCATTAGCTATATTTTAAGTCCTCAGTAGCTACGTTGACTAGTGCTTATCCTATTGGACAGCACTGAAATAGACATTTTCATTATTGTGGAACATTCTAATGGCCAGAACTGATAAGTTACAAAAAAAAAAAAAAAAGAATGGTGTTATTGGCTTAAACATATCACTATTGGTAAAAATTATTTCAGATTGCTTAGTTCTTTTACATGCAAAGATCATTGCATTTATATTTCAGATGTCTGTTATTTCATTTAGGATAAAATTTCCTAACAGTTGTGTTTAAATTAATACAAATTTAAACATATTCAGAAATACTTATGGTTCAAAAGTATTCCTCTTTGTTTCCTTTAAAGTAGATATTCACCCTTCCTGTGCGCTCTCTCGCTCTGACATAAATCTTTTTTTTTAAAAAAGGGGGCTGCTTTCGTGGTTCAGTCTGCCAAGCAGCTGAGTCTTGATTTTGGCTCAGGTCATGATCTCAGGGTTCTGGAATCGAGCACCACATCGAGTACCACACTCAGTAGGGAGTCTGCTTGGGATTCTCTCCCTCCCTCTGCCCCATCATCCCGGCTCACTCACACACACTCTCTCAAATAAATAAATCTTTTAAAAAAATAAAGTGACTGCTCACCCCCAACTTATACTTTGTGAATCCTTTTTTTTTTTTTTTTTCTGTGTAAAAGTCCTCTAATCAGCTTGAGTCACGAAACAAGTTTGACATTCATTAGATTCAGTGGTACATTTTAAGCTCCCATGATTGAGAAACTAAAACTACTCAGTAATGTTGGTAAAGGACAAATGCCAGATAGTTTTGAAATGACCAAATATATATTTAATGACATCACACATGCGATACAGATAGTTGTCCATTTACAAGCACTCTATTCAGAAGCAGCCCCAATGTAAAGCATCCTGGCATGCATTTTTAAAACTCCTCTTTAGAACGGGTAACCAAGGTAGCCAGTGTGCAAACAAATTAGTAAATTAAAAAAAAAAAAGGTAAATCTCAAAATTCTTAAAGAATGCAATGCAAAGCTGTGAAAAGCCCTGGGAAATTTAGTAGAGTTATTTCCACAGTGGAGCAGATTTGCTTAAGTGCTAACCCCCTGACAAAAATAGTCCAGTTCCACCTTTCCCCACAGGCCCCGCCCCTCATCACTCGACCAATCCCACTCCCACAGGGTTTATGAAATCCTCCGTTTCATTTGTGCTCCAGTTTAATTTCTGTCCGAAGCTTTGTGATCTTGGCAAGTTTGCCAGCTTCCCTGAGCCTCAGTTTCCTGGACTCTGAAGTAGGAATAATAAAATGCTGATTGTCAAAAATTAAAGGAAAATCTAAGTGAAAATACAGATTGGAAAATATAAAAACAAGACATTATGATGACTTATATTAATAAAGCTCAAAGCCATCCCCCCTCCCCCAAGGTTAAATGGTTGTCATTCCCCTGCATATGATGGGAATCAGGTCCATCAGGATGTTTAAACCAGCTGATGGCTTGATGTTTCTTGGGGAAGGGAGGGTGTTCTGGGAGAGGGAAGAGAGATTTTAAAAAGGAGGGAAGGCAGCTATCCAGAAGGAGTCTGGGTAAATACTATGTTTTCATTTAATCTTTTAAAAAATTTTAAAAAGATTTTATTTACTTGAGAGAGAGAGAGAGTGAGAGTGTGTGTACAAGCAGGCAGAAGGAGAAGCAGACTCCCCACTGAGTGCGGAGTCCAGTGTGGAGCTCAAATCCAGGACCCTGAGTTCATGGCCGCTGCCAAAGGCAGCTCCCAACCACATTTACTTTTAAAGAATGAATGTAATTGCTGGCATTTTCTCTCTACTTCCTTCTTCTGTTTCATTGATTATTCTTAAGGCTAAAGTTTCTCCTTTACGTTTTAATTCATCTGACATAGCATGTTTTTTAAAATGTAGCGCTGCTTGCTTTGATTTTCCAGGTATCTTTTGCTGATGGGGCTTCTGTGAAGGGCAAAATCAAAGGTACAGCTGGCTGTGCAGCACAGGGGTAGGAAAGCAGTGGTTGTGATGGGGGGAGCGGGGCAGCTACACCTGTGGCTCTGGCAGAAGCAATGCCAGTCACAGCTACTTGCTGGCTTAAGGCAGCAGCAGCCGTAGTGAGACCAGAGCAGACTAGACCACACAAAAGCAAACAAAAGGGAGAGAGCGAGCGAAATGGAGGAATGGAGGTGGTGAAGAAGAAGGGACGGACAGCAAAAAGAGTGATGCATAACATCAGTAGTTCTAAGTACAATGCATGTAACAACTCATGTAAACCTCATGACCATCCTATGAAGCAAGCTGTATTATTATAACACCCCTTTGAGAGATGAAGAAACTGAGATACAGAGATGTTGAGCAACTGTCCCCAATGTCACACAGCTCCTAAGTGGTACAAGTGGGATCTGAACTCAGCCATTCTCACTCTGGAGTTTGTGATCTTGACCACTGCACTAGCAGTTCTCAAACTTTCTGGTCTTAGGACTCCCCCTTGCACTTTTAAAAATTATTGAGGGCGGCAAAGGGTTTGTTCAAATGGGTTGTATTTATTGATATTTGCCATATTAGAAACTTAAACATATTTAAGTCATTAAAAAATAAGAAACCAATAATGTGCTAACATACATAATATTTTAAAGTGAAAATACCTCTATTTCTCAAAAGAAAAATATTTGGGGAGAAGGATGGCATTGTGTTACCGGGTGCCATCATTTTACAGTTTTGCAAATTTCTGCACTGTACTATATCCCTTTCGGTGTGGCGGTGGTTAAGAAAGGGGAAGGAAATGAGAGCGACTGAAGGGTATAAACGATGGGAACTCAAGGTCTGTCTCAATGAGCAGCCCATGTGAACTGTATGAGGAAGAAATGTTAACTAAAGACTTGTCTGAATGGGACAGAGCAGCACCTGGATTTTGATGTTGTTTTTACTCTTCAGTAGGTTGTTTGGAATCTCTCTTGCTATCTCACCTCTGTATCTACACACACACACACACACACACACACACACACGTATGTTTGAGCTTCAGTTAAAAAAAAAGTTTGAATCTACGATTCTGAGTTGGAAGGGATTTAAACTTCATCAGATTAAGTTCATGAAGGGATGCAGCTGAGGCTGGGCAGGAAAATAATATCACTGGCTGAACCACTTACTGGTTAGTGGGAAAACTGGGAGGTAGAACTCAGGTCCCCAGTCTTCTCATTCCACATCTGAGTGCCATGTCATGGGAATTAATACATCTAATTATGCAGCCATTAGATTAGTCTGTTTCCACTGGAAACCTTGTGAATCGACAGCCATGAAATCTATGCTACATTCCCATGCTTCATCAATGACATTGTGAAAAATTGCTCATCTCCTCTGAAAATTGCCTCTCCCCAAATATCTTGGTCCGATATTTTGTTAGGACTCGTTACAACTTCTTGGTTATTGTCTTTTGTTTCCCACGTAGTGCTGAAGAGAGTATGGGCTTGGTGCTGGACAGAGGGTAAGAACAGGAGAACCAGCAGTTCTGAGACATCTGGGAACACGGATTGGTCAGTCCCTGTTATCTGCAGGATCTTCTCTTCTTAAGGATGAGCATATTTTGGTCCATAGGTTTCCAAGACAAGCACATTCCAGCTGACATGATCCCTGGACAAGCTGTTCTGGAATTTGAACTTGCTACTGAAAGGGGGTTAAGTCCAGGACACACACACTCATTCAGTGGGGGGTGAGCCATAGCTGGCTATGTTAGTACCTCATTATACAACAGTTTCAGGATAAAGTGATTCCAGATGTGCTCTCAGCAAGTACCTAGTACTTATGTTTTTAATCCATCAGGCTGAAATGCACCTTTCTGAATTTTGGAGGAAGCAGAAGTTAATTAACTAGTCATTCCTAGTTACTTTGTAAAGTTGATTCTCAACTGGCCATAGTCTACCGTATGCTTTAAGCTAGCTGATTATAACCATATAAAACATAGATATTTACATAGTATACATGTATTCACATATATACATATCTGACAAGGATTAGAAGTTCATTTTGAGGATGAGTTTGATGATTGTTAAGTTCTTCTCTCCATCTAAGTAGTATTTCAGTTTCCTCCTTCTGATCGATGAAGCTGTGTGTGATTCTGAAGACCAAACTTCAGGGGAAGTCCTGGTTAAATACTGACTCCCCGCCCTTGGCCTTTTTAAACACAATTGACATTTTTCACTTCATAAACTTTGTAACCTGGATTTACAAAGAAGAATGGAAAAGATACTGAATATCTTCTCTGACAAGTCAGATTATGGTTAAGAATGTGGGATTTTTGCATCACTTGGTTCTGGAAAGTGGGGAGCTGAGGGTGAGCATTTTACTTCACTTTAAAGTATTTCAGATTAGGGGCACCTGGGTGGCTCAGTTGGCTAAGCGGCTGGTTTCTGCTCAAGTTGTGATCTCAGGGTCATGAGATCGAGTCCCACTTCAGGCTCTGTGCTCAGTGTGGAGTCTGCTTGAGACTCTCTCTCTTCTGCCCCCCCGCCAAAATAAATAAATAAATCTTTAAAAATAATTTCAGATTTGTCTATAGAAAGTAAGTGGGGTTTTGTTGTTGTTATTAAATACAAACCAAATCTGATCTTTGCTTATTGTAGTTGAGAATGATGCATTCTAATATGCTCTGTTGATAAGATATTAAACATATTTAAAAAAAATATATTTTGTATTTAGCCAGGTGTTATATCTGGCTTTAATGACCACAGCATTTTTGTTTTTGTTTTTGTTTTTGTTTTTGTTTAAGACTTTAACCAAGGACATTATTCACTGGCTGGAAATATTGGCAAACATTTTTTCAGAAGCATATGTTTTGTTGCAACTAGAGTAGCAACCATAGCGGGCAATACGCGAATGGATTCTGGCTCTAGAGTTCCTAGCTTGATTCCTGGGTCTGCTTTGGCTAGCTCTGGGCTTCTGTGTTCACAAATGTAAAGAATCAATGACGACTGGTGAGGGTTTTAAGAGTCCATACTTGTAAAGAAAGCCCACAGAACCATGGCTAACACATTTTAAACACTATGCAAGTGTTCGTTTAAACAAATAAAAAAATCTCAAACTGTTTGCCACATCATAGATGCTAATAGCGAGTGCCGGCAGAAGCAGCGGCACATCACTAGTTAAAGTTAAAAGAAACATGGTCCTTAGGGTTAATCCCCTGTTGTGAAGACACCTCTTCTAGGTGCTTCCATCCAACTGGGGCTAAAGCTGGAGGACAAGAAGGTGAGGAAAGTATAGCAGAACGTCGGGCCCTTGCCTAAAGCCTCAGGCTGAGACTTTGCTAGATAATGATTTGTTTAATGTTATTTCCAGTGACACCAAGACCCTTATTGTCACCCGTCAGTGGGTGATGGATGGACACAGTCGGTGTATGGATTGTCAAGCATTTGTAGTTTAATCATATGAAGGGCTTACTCCGGATGAAATGGAAAATTTGGGGTTTTCCCTAAGTCATTTAGGGAGCCACTGCTGAGTCAACCAGGCACGGCCCACTGGACTCTGTGACAGCTCCGTGACAGCTCTGTGCTATTGCAGCCCTTGGGAAGCACGGGGGCCATTCTCGAGGAGTCAGCTCCTCTTCCTGCTGGCTGATAGAGCCCCTCCCAGAGAGTAGAGCCCCAAGAGGGGAGGACAGGCCAGGTCGCAGCCCCCAGCGCCTCCTCCATGTCCTCAAACTGCACAGTGAATGCAGTCGTCCCAAAGGCAGATTTTTGCATATCACTTCCTGTGCTTCTGTTGCAAGTCCCTGCTGTTCATTCGGTTCCGTCTTAGTCTACTTAAATAGCTGCAGTTGGGGAAGAGATGGTGTAGTGGTTTTTGTCATCAAATCCAAGGGACAACTGCTTATCATTACTTCGGATAATCCACAAGCATCTTGCTGACAGTCCACGGCTGTTTTCTATCAGAGATTTGATTAAGGCACTCAATTTAGGGTTAGGGTACCACTGGACCTTTTAGAACTCTGAAAACAAAGAGAAAGACACACTGGAGTATTAGCCCCTTTTAGTCGTAAATCATAATTCTGCAATGCCATTGGTTCTTTTTTTCTGCATGCACTTATGATTTAAGATAACGCGTTTTCTTTTATTTCCGATGATCTGCAAGCTATAACTGAAGGATTGAAAGCTTGGGAAAGACCCGGGGTACACCGCTCCGTCTATTGACATAGAATCCCATTACGTGGCCTCACAAGACTTAGGAGTTTTTGCCTCTCCTGTTTCTCATCAAATATTTCTTTTCAGTATTATCCACGGTCAAATTCCTCATTGGAGATGTAATAGCTTAAAATCCCATTAAAGGTTGCACTTCGACAAGCCATAGCAGAAAGGCTTGATTCTTTGACATTACCTCCCCAGATTCTTTTTTTTTTTTTTTAATTTTATTTATTTATTTGAGACAGAGATCACAAGTAGGCAGAGAGGTAGAGAGAGAGGGTGAAGCTGGCTTCCTGCTGAGCAGAGATCCCAATGTGGGGCTCAATCCCAGGACCCTGAGATCATGACCCAAGCCAAGGGCAGAGGTTTAACCTACTGAGCCACCCAGGTGCCCCACCTCCCCAGATTCTTTTATTACAGTTTCAGTAGTCCTGAATTTTGGAAGGTGTGGATCCGTTGGTAGCTCTATTATCCCCCCACAAAGACAGTTCCACCTGTAAGAAGTTTTATTGTTCCAATTGTATTTACTTTCATTCTTAGGGAAACTTGAAATAACTTCTATTGTTCTAATCTTATTCCCTCTCATTTAGAAAGACTTCATTTCCATTCCCAGCTCCTGCCTTCGATTTTTCTCATTCTAAAATGAGTAGGAACTCTGCTTTTTTAGATCATTCATGGCACAAGCAGAGCTTTGGAATCAGGTGTTTTGATGATCAAACTTCTAATAGTAAGTCACACGCGTGCAACACATTACACTTTCTAAAGTACTTTTCGAATGCATTATTACATTTAATCAACCTGAACTTTTGAGATGAATTTTATGATTTTCTCCATTTTTACAAACTGGAAAACTAAAGCTCAGAGATCTACATACTGTGCTAGCCAGAGTATGATGAGAACCGGGCTTTTCACTTTTTATTGACTGATATGAGAGATTTTCCCCCCATATTTTTTATAGGATTAGCCAACAGTACAATCTTAAGACATGTTTTGCTCACTTGATTATGTGTAGCACAGTTCAATGTGGAAAATACCTACATTGGTAGCTAGCCTGTGACTTTGTCCCTACTTATTTACAGAATCTTTTGAATGGTTTAAAATTCTGAGGGTTTTCAACTCACACTAGACAAAAGGACAATGTATAAGTTCTTTGGCAAAATTTACAGCGTTAACATATATGTAGTTTCTCAAAGTAATCAGTCAGAGAACCTTGCATTTCTGTTTTGTTGTGTTTATCATGTGTCCCACTAATTTGATATTTTCATTTTTTAAAACTTTTCTTCAGGGTGTATTACCCCTTCGGTTAATTTTGAGCTGCTTTGAAGAATATCCAGGGCCTAGGGGCGTCTGGGTGGTTCAGTTGGTTAAGCACCTGCCTTTGGCTCAGATCATGATCTCAGGGTCCTGGGATCTGTTCAGTAAGGGAGTTAGCTTGTCCCTCTCCTTCTGCCCCTCCCACTGCTTGTGCTCTCTTGCTCTCTCTCTCAAATAAATAAATGAAATCTTAAAAAAAAAAAAATGAATATCCAGGGCCTAGCATATAATAGGCAATAAATGCATTTCAAATGACCAAATTGTTCATCATATGGGCATAGGGCTATTTGTAAATTATATCTCTAAAATGTAAATAATTATGTTTATTGATCAAAAAAATTTTTTTTAAATCTTTTTTTTTTTTTTTTTTTTTTTTTTTTAGTAATCTCTACACCTAATGTGGGGCTCAAAGTCACAACCCTAAGATTAAGAGTTGCATGTTCTTCTGACTGAACTAGCCAGGTGCTCCATGTTGTGTTTATTGTTCTAAACTAGAAGATTTTAACATAGTCTAAAGTGTTGTAGGAAGGATAAAGGACTTTGACATCTGAGTATTTCTGGGCTTGACTCTTCAATCTATAACTTACTGCTAGTTGCTGTACCTTTCTTAGGCAACAACTTCTCTGGTCTTCAACCTCCTCACCTGTAAATTTGGGATTATATTATCTACCTTGCAAGAGTGTTGTAAAGATAATCTGGAAAGGCATATGCAAAGTATCCGGCATTCTGTCTGATGCATAAATTGTGCTCAAAGTTCATGCCCAACATTTAAGGAAGACAGAGATAACTGTAGTAGTTCTAAGTTTATTATACATTATTATAGTTCAAAAAAGATACTTCTGAATGCTGTTATGGAGTAAATATGTGAGAGGAATGTAAAGATCCCTATAACATTTTCTTTGTTCTGCAAGATTCCTACATTTGCTCTTGAGGGAATGACAACCTGAAGTTTCCAAAGGTACAAAGACTAATTTAAATCTTGTCCTAGAAATGGGATGAATGCTGAGGACTCTGAGGGTCAGGCCACATGGTGGGGGGCATGTAGATGAAGTGGAATGCTTTTCAATCTCACCTCCCATACTGGTGCGAGGGTTTCCTCCTCTTCAAGAATCAGGGAAGCTCCTGCCAGTTACTGACACTGATCCAGAAATAACAATGAGCCACTGATTGGTTGGGTAGTACCATTCAAAGTAGAGCAAGATGGCCGAGTCTCTTTCTGAGGAAAGACCCAAAGTCTGCCAATATCCATAATCAACCAAAGTCATTCAGCAATTATTGTTCGATATGATTCGGAGTACAGCATCTTTAGAATTTGTGTCTGCAGCTTATTTAGCAGCCAAGTTACCACTGATTAGGTTGTATTTTACATGACTGACCTTTGTTTGTAAAAGTCAGTTACATAATCCATAGCATAAAATATTCAGGATAACAATAGCGGTTGGGCAAAGTTTTCTAGATTTTACATGGAAGAGCAAAGGGCCCAAAATAGTTAAGATAATTTTGAAGAAGAACAAGGTGCAGAATTTTACTTTATTAAGACTTATTATGAAGCTATAGTAACCAAGACAGAATAATAATGAAAACGTTTAGAAACAGATCTACACATATGTGAAAACATGAAATATATGAGAGGTCAGATTGGGGAAATTTTGATGGTTCAGTAATGGATTTTGGTACAATAAGAAAAAAAGGAGAATTAGATTCTTATACCATATACACAAATGAATTATAGATATCTTACAGACATAAATGTGAAAAGCACGATTTTTAAAAAGCTAAAGAAAACATAGGGTTTTTTAAACAATGTACAAAAATGTAAAGAAAAACATGGGCAAATAATCTTGATTATGTTAAAATTAGAAACTTTGGTGATTAGAAGATGCTTAAACAAGTTAAAGGCCAGTGAACAAGTAAGAAAGAGATTTAGGGAGACCTGGGTGGTTCAGTCGGTTAAGCATCTGATTTTGGCTCAGGTCATGATCCTGGAGTCCCAGGATCAAGCCCCACATTGGACTCCCTGCTCAGCAAGGAGTTTGCTTCTTCCTCTGCCCCTTGCCCTGCTCATGCACTCTCTCTCTCAAATAATTAAATAAAATATTAAAAAAAGAAAGATTTAAACATATAAAAGTATCCATACAGAGACTATATGAAGAATCCCTATAAATCAATAAAGGAAAGGCAGCCCAACAGAAAAATGGGTAAAGGAAATGAACAGGCAGTGCACAGAAAAGAAAACTCAAATAGCCAACAGTCATGAGAACATAGTAATCAGGGCAATGTGAAGTTTAAACTGTCAGAAGACAGGATTTTGCATCCACCAGAGACCAAGTGTTGGTGAGGATATAGAATGACCAGAAATCTTATGCATCGCTCATGGGAGAATTTCCTTGGCACTTCCACTTGGGAGAACAATTTGACAAAATCTAATACTGTGGGTGAGCCTGCCTTACTACCAGTACCTCCCTGCTGGGTTTAATCTCTGGAGACTTCTAATCTCTGGGGACTTTCAGCCACACTCCTAGTGCAAAGCAGGAGCTCAGTAAATATGATCTTTAAAAAAGGAAAGAAGGGAGGGAGGCAGGAAGAATATTTATGTCATTGGCCTCATTTCTGCTTTGTTCTGAATGTTGTGGGACTGCTTCCTCCTTGCCAGGGTGATCCCAAACCACCTTACAGGTTTGTCAAATGCCTGCAATCTTGAGAATCTCACCAGATTAGCCTCTACATCTTCCAGATGGTAAGGAGATAGCGATTTTCATGACTGATGAATTAAATACATTCCATAAATGCATTTTCTTACAGAATTCCCGGTGGTGTAAATGTTAAGCTCTAACTGCTTATGTAAAATGAATCTATCTAATGTATAAAATGAGATGTGCTGATATGTTACTGATAGCATAAAATATTAGTTATTAGTGGGTCCTTACAATTCTAATGGCAAAGAAAGGTGAGACCTGATGCCCTGAAAAGATAAAAACGTCCTTTTTAGGTATATGAATCATCAAAAAATATTCCACTGATTTATGAAGAAACGGGTGTTCTCTTTAAATAGTAAATATTCATATGCACTAAGCCAATCCTTTTATAACTATATTCCTAAGTGCATAGAAAACATGGCAGCTCTTCCCATAGCTGGAAGAATGTGTGGTTACCCTGGCAACAGCATCTTAGTTCCTGCTTCCAAGTACCACCTGGTGATTTCAAGTCTAACAGCTGTGCAGCATCTACATTTCCATTGAGGAAATAAAATGCATTCATGCATCATCTCATGGAGCATTTAAGAAGAAACAAGCTTACAAATTTGGGGAAGGAGGGAAAGAAATAACACTACATATTAGCAGGACCAATTGCAGTTTAAAAGGCCTAATGGCAGTATTGGAAACTTGCCCACAGCAGCCATGACCACCATGGTAGGGCTGTAGGATCCTGAGGCAGATTTTCCATCAGAACACCAACAATCCCATAAACCCAGTAGCCCAAACACATTTTCTTATCCCTTAGCCAAAATATGTACTTTTCTTTTTAAAAAGATTTATTCACCTATTTTAGAGAGAGAGAGAAAACAGGGAGGGGTAGAGGGAGTGGGAGAAAGAAATTCTGAGCTCCTTGCTGAGCTCAGAGCCTAACTTGGGGCTCAATCTCATGACGCTGAGATCAAGACCTGAGCAAAACTAAGATTTGGGCACTCAACCGACTGCGCCACCTGGGGGCCCCAACATATGAACTTTTTTGTTTTTTTAAAGATTTTATTTATTTATTTGACAGACAGAGATCACAAGTAGGCAGAGAGGCAGGTAGAGAGAGAGGAGGATGCAGGCTCCCTGCTGAGCAGAGAGCCCGACGTGGGGCTCGATCCCAGAACCCCAGGACCATGACCTAAGCCGAAGGCAGAGGCTTTAACCCACTGAGCCACAAGGCACCCCTGCAAAGTATGTACTTTTAAGTGGAATTGGCACTCTCTGCCCTCAGAGGCATTTAAACTAAACAGCTGGGTGCCCATCACTATGAGAAGTAGAGGTAGGGCACCTGGGTGGCACAGTGGGTTGAGTGTTGGACTCCTGATTTGGGCTCAGGTCCTGACCCCAGGGTGATGGATCCAGCCCTGCTTTGGGCTCAGCCCTCCGCACAGATCAGATTCTCTTTCACCCTCCCTGCTCCTCCTCCCTAACCTCCCTCTCTCTCTCTAAGTAATTAAATAAATCTTGAAAAAAAAAAAGTAGAAGAGAATAGTATTCTCAGTTTCATGTTTGTTTCTCAATACTCCCAATTTTACCCAAAGTATTGGGATTTTTCTGAGGTCTAGTCATATTAAAAAAGCCAAATCCTACAGTGATTTCCAACAAAATAAGTTTTGTGGGACTTTCTGGATTAGGTGGTTGAGTACTGGAGGGAAAGAATAGCATTGCTGGGCTGCGGGGCACATTTGGCTAGGGAATAATTTTCTGTTCTCTCAAAAAAAAAAAAAGTCTACAAACACATAATTTAAGGTGTTTTTTTCTTTTCCCTTTTCTGATTATTATGATTCTACACACATGTTATGGAAAATTTAGAAATTAAAAAAAAGTATATAGGAACAACAACAAAAATCACTGAAGAAACTAACCTTGTTCATAATTTCTCTGGCTTTTTTAATGCATTTTTTTTCACTTTTGTTCTATATTTTAGAAGGGGTACTCTGGTGATCCAGCAACACAATGATTTTCTGTAGTACCCATTATGAGTATTGTTTCAAAGGAATGCTTTGATTCTGATACGGCATTTTGAGTTTTCTTAAATTTTTCTCTTGCTCTAGTGGCTTCATTGTCTTTTTTCCTTCCATCTTTGTCTATTCATTCTCGAATTTTCTTCCTCTTATATTACAGCGATTGTGTCTTTGTATACCTCTGTTCAGGACACCCATAGAACATCAACATTTTCTTGGGTACTGTAGAACCTTTTCAAAGGTATCACGTTACTTGTGTCCTGTTTCACACTCTCACAGGGAGAAATTTACCGAACCCAACGTAAACAGGGTTCCCAGAACACCCCTAGGACTGGCCACTTCTATTCTGACTTCTCCTCTCTGAACTTAGCATTGAAGGCTGGCATCTGTTCTGTTTCCAGGGCTTAGGAGTCCTTCACCGGAGCACTCCAGAAACATCTGAATTCGGAACTCTGTGCAGACACTGTTGTGGGTGCCGGGGCTAGGGTGGTGAATAAAACAAGCTTATGTAAAAAGAAGTAAACCTATATTTGTATAATGTAGATTATAATATTAAGTTTCGGGTAAGGGAGATAGGAGGCTAGGGGGCAGTTCTTTTATCTAGGGACTCAGGGAAAGACTTGAGGACTGAAAGGGTGCTATTTGAGCTGATGGAATTCAGGAAATGAGTTCTTTGGTTATCTGCGAGAACATTGCCGGAAAAGTAGTCAAAGAGGGCCTTCTGAGCTCTTCTAAAGCGTTTGGTTTTTCTTTCATGGGAGAGGGATCGCCATTCTAGGGTTCGGAGCAGAATAAAGTCCCAGAAGCCCAGAACCAAGAGCAAGCATGTCCGGTGCTGGATGGGGTGCATGAGGGGAGGCTGAGAACAGACTGTTGTGTGTGGCGTCATGGTGGGGGGGGGTCACTGGTGACCGCTCACAAGTTATTACAGTGAAGGAACGAGGGGGAGAGCTGTTCAGAGTGGATTCCAGAAGGCATTGGGGGAGCTGGACTACTCTTTGAGGGGTTTTACTCTGAAAAGGAAGAGAAATGGAATGGTACCTGGAGGAGGATGTGGGACCAGGAAAGCTTAAAAACATCTTTTTTTTTTAAAGATTTTATTTATTTATTCGACAGAGAGAGATCACAAGTAGGCAGAGAGGCAGACAGAGAGAGAGAGAGAGGAGAAAGCAGGCTCCCCACCAAGGAGAGAGCCTGATGCGGGGCTCGATCCCAGGACCCTGGGATCATGACCCAAGCCGAAGGCAGAGGCTTTAACCCTCTAAGCCACCCAGGCACCCCTTAAAAACATTTTTTAATGGAAGACATTATCACAACATTTGTGTGTTAGGGACGATCCGATAGAGAACAACCACTCAGTGAAGTGGGCGCAGGGGGACGACTGCTGGAGCAATGTCTTGGGTGAGGAGGGACAGGTCCAGATTACATGGGGCAGGAGCACCAATGTGCACTTGGCACCAGGAGGGAGACTGGGCTGTGGACACAGGGGGACCATGGCAGGTGGGAGGATAGACATTCGCTCAGGAGGGCTCAGTGGGACTTCGCCGGCGGTTAGCATATTTGACAGATGAAGGAGCCATCAGTGGTAGGTTGAGTGAACCGTGGGCACCGGCGCTCTTTGTGAAAGGCCAGACTCTTCCTCTCCCTTCGTGGGCACACACCTGCAGGCACTTTTCCCAGGGCTGACCTTATCCTCACCACTTTGTGTTGGTGAGGCAAGCATGACATTCATGATCATTGTGCCGTTTTAAAGAACTTGGGCTCAGGGGGTGCCTAGGCAGCTCAGTCAGTTAGGAGTCAGTCCGACTCTTAATTTCCATTCAGGTCATGGTCTCAGGGTCATGAGATGGAGCCCGGCATGGAGCTCCACACTGGGCATGGAGCCTGCTGATGATCTTTTCTTTGTCTCCCTCTGCCCCTCTCCCCACACATGCATGCGTGTGCTCTCTCTCTTTCTGTAAAAACAAGCAAACAAACAAACAAAAACCAAACTTGGGCTCAGAGCAGTTTAGCCAATAACATAAGGACCCGCACTGATAAACAATAGAGCAGGGAATTGAATCCAGACATTCTGACTGTTTCTGGGTTCTTCTACACTGTTATCAGGGTGGACCTGGGGCAACAAGGAAGGGAAATTTTACTTCCCAAGATTGAGATGCAATGCCTTTTTCCTGCTCTTGTCTACAGAGGAGCCCACCACAGGGATGATTGTGTGAATGTACGATCCATTCAGGAGCATGGGGGTACCTTCAGAAGATTGGGGGGGGGGCATGTCCAGATGCAGGCAATGTACAGATAGCCTTGTTGCCTCATTCACTGGAGCTGAGGCTTAAAGCACACGGGAGCCCGTGCTGCTCACCACTGCCTTTGATGGGTGGCATTTGGGCTGCGCCTTCCTACTTGTTCATCCTTCAATTGCCTTTTGGTTAACATTCCACTGTTTCTTTTTGCTCTTTAGGTCTAGGGAGAAGCAGAGTTTTGTGCTCATTCAATTGCCCTGAACCAGAAGATAACAGATTTTTGAATGTGGAAGGAATCATTCCAGGACCTCTGGTTTAATCCTCTCCTTAGGCACCCCATTTTCTTTATCCGCTATGTTGGTATCTCAGGCACCACCTCACATCTACTTCTAGAACTTTCTATCCTTAGCACAGGAACACACGCACACACACACCTATCTGCTTTGTTTTCTTTTGGAAGAAGAGCTAAGAAAAAAGATGTGAGAGTTCAGCTCAGTCCCAGCTATGTCAAGCGCTATCATTGCAATCACTTTGTGGGGCCCTGGAGGTAAGGCTTTAACATGCACTGGGCAGTCACCCCATGTACCATGCATTTCCCTCAAAATCTGCGACTGTGTTAGGTGAGCTGTACATTCCAAGTGGCAGGAGTTTTCTATTATACATATATAAGGCGTACTAAATCTTTGTAAGCTATCATGTAATGTCATGGCTAATCAATTCAAACTCATAAGGAAGTGTTCTTATTTAAATAGTTCAGGGATACAGATGAATGAAAATGTTGTTTCAAGAACTAAAACTTAACACATGTAACCAAGGAGTATATTCAGATGGTACTTAAACATGCCTTAAAAATGAAAGTTTAGGTTAAAAATATTTAGAAAAAAATAAAGTTTAGAGCATATATGTATAAACTTTATTATTTATATACATAAATATATTATTATAGTAGACATAAAATATAATAATATTATATATATATAATATTTTCAAATGCTCCTAGCGTCAGAAGCATACCCACTTGAAAATGTCTTGGAATAAAAGATGTTTCATTCTGTGCCCTCACCGAAAGTTTTACAGGAGTTCTCCCATTGGTTTGCTGCCTTTTGCAATCTCTTGCCCTGAAGGTATACCCTTCCTTTGTGAGAAAGTTCAGGCCTAGAGAATCATGAAGGAGAATCAATCATTTCGAAGAGAATGAGATGATAGCTTTATTAACATCTCCATATATGTTGATCGTGTGTATGTGTTGAGGGTGGAGCGGAGGATTCAGCAAAGTTGGAATTAGTCATATGAATTATGGGCTTGTTTGGACACTGGGCCACTCCTGCCCCAATCAGTGCCAGTAAATCCTGCAGACAGCTCCAACACCACCACTCTGTTTCTATCCCACTCATATAAAATTCCATGCCAAGGTACAAACCACAATCCTCCCTTTCTTTGGTTTTTCATGCAAAAACTATTTTAGAATAAATTTAAATGTCAAACCTTCAAGATCTCTGAACAGAGGGGACTTCAGCTCACTCTATTTCCGACACAGCTCATATTTTTAAAAAATTCTGATCAAAGTCCTGAACTTTTAGAGGTCTATATTTTCTATCGATTTAAGCTCCAGAGAGAAACAAAATTGCTATGTTGGAGCAATAGGATAAAAGAAGAAACAGTGAGAAAAGCATAAATGTCAACGGCAGCATTTTCATGCCTGGGAGAGGTCCCAGGGCCCTGTGTGTGCACAACATGGCAAGAGCTGCTTCGTGCAGAATGTAAACAAGCACGGTCCCCACACCATTTACAATATTCAGCATTGACCTACGCAGACATGGACCCCGAATGCTAGGCCAGACAGACACCTATGAACGTACACATGGCACACACTGCAGGAAGACCTTGGTGCCTCTCCCCGCCCCCCAACTATTTTATTATAAACACATTTCAGATTCAACACACATTCTGTGTTTATAGTCTGAGCAATAGAAAACACATTTTTAATCAGTCCTAGACAGCAGGAGAAACTTTCTGCAGGAGTTCTAGGAGGTTTAGTCTTCATTTAACAGATGTTTGTTGATAGTAGAAGGCAGGAAGTTAGAGGACAAGTCTCTAGCTTCAAAGAGCTTACAATACGGTTGAGATTTTTAGGGGAGCTTAGTCATCAGGGAATTTAAGAGAACTTTTGTATTGTTACAAAAGTATATGAGACAGGTATAAAAAGTATGAGACAGGTATAAAAGGGAATATAGGAATATAAAAAGACAGTTGTAAAGAAGAAAGAGAAGGTCAGAGTTTTGACTTCAGAATTACAAACTAAAAAAGAATGTCCAGGCAATCTGGAAAAGTCTTGAGGTAGAAGCCACTGAACCAAGAACAATTGTATGCTTTATCTAATCCAGTGTTTCCCAAACTGTGGAATGGGACTCCAGTGGACTCCCATGAGAATGTGATAAAAGTTATGGGCTGAAAAACAGCCATCTACCCTCCAACTTGAACACAAAATGTAAGAGATTGGAGCCTGAGGCCACGGACTTTACATTTTAAATCTAATACAGTTGCATTTACCATGGTTAATGAATTGTCACCATTTACGCCCATTCTTGTCTCCTCCAGTAGAAGATAAGCATTTCTAGGCCAGGGCAGCATTATGTTTTAGCTTTCTTTCATTCCAACCCCTCTCTATGACCCAATGCTTAGGTGTTAGGTTAATACAGCATCTTCCAAACGTCAGTCATTTGAATAACTTCAATTTCGCCATTTAAATGGGCTATTTACCACCTTTGTTACTACCTCCTACCGACAGTCACAAAATAATGAATTTTGGTAAGAAATAATATCACATTTCAGAATGAGAGAGACTGTTGTTTTCATTCTATTTGTTTTCAGTCCAGCTTACACCAAAGAGAGAGCTCCAGTTTACTTCTGGTCTATCTCTTGTGCCTCTCTGACCTTTGGGAGTCTTCCTTTGGGACTAATATAGAGGCTACTGTATGCTGCAGTATCTGACTCGAAGTGAATAATATTACTTTATTCTTTATTTTTTCACTGAGTTTCGTTTTATGAAAAAAAGCGATACTAATTTTCTATCTATGGAAGTGACAAAAATTTTCTTTTAACATATACTTAAGCTAAAAAAAAAAAAGTGTATTTAAGGAAAAGCAGTAAATCAATGATCTATTGCCATTTAACAAGCTACCCCAAACATAGTGGCTTAAGAAACCATGATATTAGGATTCTATGGGTCTGCTAGGCTTATATGGCCAATTCTTCTCCTCCACGTGATGTCTGCTGGGGTCATTCCTTCATCCTGACAGCTTGGATGGCGTTGGAGGGTCCAACATGCCTTCTCTCATGTTTGCCAGCCCAACTGGAGCGGCTGGAATGGCTCAAGCTGACTGAGCCTCTCTCTCTCTCCACGTGGCCTCTCACCACTTAGTAGTCCGACCGGGGCTTTCTTACATTGCAAAGGGTTCTCCAGAGATCATAACGGGAAGCTGCAAAGTCTCTTCAGGCCTAAACCTGGAAGTCAAAAAGTGTTACTCCTGTTGCATCTCATCGGTTAAAACAAGTAACAGGATGAGTCGAGACCCAAAGGGCAGAGAAATAGTCTTTACATCTTTTGGGGAGGTTAGTGGCACACCTGTGCAGAGGTGGAAAGAATCTTTTGCAATAGTTTTGCAAATAACCTACCACAAGTGATAAGTAAGTAAGTAAGAGGACAAATTCTAGGAGATACGGCAAAAAGTAGTGAGAGTGTTATTCAAGTGACTAGTATTTGGGAATGCTGTATTCATCTAATACCTAAATATTGCCTTAGATAGTCAGTCCCTTACCTTTTTTAGTACCATGTATATCTCAAACACACTGCTCCACACAAAGGGATTGAAAGAAGATAAAACATGATACAAACATACCCTCCAATGCTGTGCACTCTAGTGAGGAAGACAGGTGTGTTAAAGTAGAGAGTTATAACAAAAAGCCATGATGCTTGTTATAGTAAAGGGTTTAAAATGTAGAGTCCAGACATTTTACATAGAAGTTTAAGAACATGTGGATTTTTTTTGAGGGGGGACTTTATCAGATTCTCAAGAAAGTGTGAGACCCGAAAAGCCCTAGAAAGCACTGACCGAATCAAGAGACACACGGGTGTGATGTTCAGGGATGACAGCTGCCAGTCACAGTGGTGAGGAAAAGGCATTGCAGAGGCCGTGACACTTTCTGGTGGGAAGGAGCCATGACTGAGGAGGAAAAGCTGACTTGAGTTGGAAGCCCATTAGATGTATGAGGGGATGGAGCGGGTGACTTGTGCAAAGGGGAAGCAGGAGAGAAATGGTGGAAGAGGATAGGAATGTGAGGAGTTGGAGAAAGAAGAGAGAGAGAGATCGATTCCGGGATGACTGAATTTTCTAGCTAGGGAGAATGGTAGATGGTAGAAAATAAATGAAGAGAAGTAGGTTTTCTGGGAACTCTTCCCAGAATTCAGCTTTTTCCAAGTTGTAATTGAGGTGCCCATATGATAAACCAACGAATAATTGGAAGCACAGATCTGGACATTTTCTACCTTGTGCCAGGCACCTTTAGAAGAATTGGGTATAAAACAGTGAATATCCTAAGAGAGGTGATGCTCATGTTCCCAAGGAGCTTATATTCCAGGAGGGCTGGGGGTCAGGCAGAAGATAGGCAGAGAGACAATTAGGACGTAAAAAAGATCGCAAGAATTTTATCTAATGTTAAATGTCAAGAATAAAATAAATCCAATTAATGGAATCGAGAGGATTGGGGCAGCTACTTTATCTAGGGTAATATGGTAATTGAAGGCAGCTTTTCAAAATACAATCCAAAACTGGGAGGGAGCCTACTTTTTTTAACTTAATAATGTAGGGAAATGATACTCACAGGAGACTGACTTTTGCAATGTAAGGTGGTCTCACTCAGAGACCAGATCGTTGTGGACTCCTTCCCAACCACCTCCACCCACAGACATCTGAATCTTCCCTACGTAGCCATGGAATCATGGGGAGTAAATAATGAGTATAACTGGAAACCTGCTCTGATGGTCAGGACACCAGAGAAGTGGAGACCATAGGGAGAGAGGAACTCTAGGGGAGAGGGAGAGAATGCATAGAAGAGTGGTAAGGGGTGGGAGTCACTCACTAGCTGTTGCTGGGGTGTCATTTGAGGCTCCCAAAAGTAAGGAAGTGGGTCCCACTCCCATGGTTAGCACCTAGGAATGAGTTAATCTAGCAATGCCACTCTCAATTCCTTGCACAATTTGATGTTGTACAGGATGGATTATGTCACTGTATGAGATGGATTGCGTCACTTGCTCTTGAGTGAAGAGCCCATTGTACAGTCTTTTGGATTTTGGATGTGTTGATTTGAGGTGATGGTTGGACAAGATCCTCTCTCACCATCTAAAAGCAGTTTGTCTGAACCCCTTGAGTGGGGACAATGGATTCAGAACAGAGTTTCTTCTAGATCAATCCACCACCAGGAGACATTGTCTTCTGACCCTTGTACCCCATCCACATCAAAGTGAGGATATATTAAATTTTGAAATAAAATTTCATAGCATAATATTATTATTTTACTATTATTGTTATTATTATTATTATTATTATTATTTTGTTACTCATTTCTGAACACATCTTCCCTCCTCCAGTGAAGAATGTGTACAATGGCTAAGTAAATCAGTCCTTGTCAGTGACTCTGACCTTGTCTTCTTTGGCTGGTGCCAGGATCCCTCTAGATTTAAGGTGAAACAAGAATAAATTAGGTTAAGACATGTGTTGAAATTATAGGATCCCATAAAATGAAATTTTTAGTGATCAGAATGTATTATTTTAGAGCTTATAAAAATTTCAAATAGTGGATGAACAAAAAAGAATTCTTTTTAAAGAATTTATTTATTTATTTGACAGAGAGAAAGATCACAAGTTGGCAGGGAGGCAGGCAGAGAAAGAGGGGAAAGCAGGCTCCCTGTTGAGCAGAGAGCCCAACATGGGACTCGATCCCAGGACCCTGAGATCATGACCTGAACTGAAGGCAGAGGCTTAACCCACTGAGCTACCCAGGTGCCCCTGAACAAAAAAGAATTTAAGTGATTGGATCTATTATTATAAAACCCCAGTCTTTGAGTATTACTAGAAATTTGGGGCAGAAGAAACAAGTAATGTGCCAGTGTATTTGTCACAGTCCTAGACTTCATTCAGAGCGAAGGGGCTTGGGTTTAGGAATGATTCGAGACCACTCTTTTTCTGCCATTTGTTGTTATCACCCTGATTCAATTCCATAAACTAGGGCATTGTTCAGGATACAAAATGTAGTCAGGGAAAAGTTGATCCAATGAACACAGGCAATATATAGGACGAAAATCCTAAAAAGTACCCATGACAGAAAAGCTGGGAAAAATTTGGGCTTGGTGTCATGGAGCTGCTGTCTTCCTTCATTCTATTTTTTGTGACCTTGACTACTTCCATCATGATGTAAACCCCTGGAATCAAATCACTGACATGTTTATGACTCTCTAGTCACGTTTGGTAGTTATTAATACGAGAGAGGTGGCAGGGACACTTTCAACAGATGGTGCCTCCTGTCAAGAGAAAAGGAAAGCCTTCCGGTAAAGGTCCCAGAGCCTGGCTGTAGGCTTTGTTCTCAGTCAGACTCTTAAAGTGGGGCGGGGAGGTGGGGGGTCTGAACTATTCGCCCTCAACCTAATCTAAGAGAGGGAACGATAGCGGCACCGAGATCCCTTGTGTGGGTGGCAGAGAATACTACCATTACCCCTGCTACTCGCTGCTACTCCCGCCAGTAAGGGTACTAGATAGAGGTTAGAGCAATGACTTGGTACTTACTGTGTTCTAATGACGGTTGTAAGCACATTCCCTACATTAATCAACTTAATTGTCACAGCAGCAGTAGACACCACAACTACCCTCTTTTTGCAGATGGGGAAACTGAGGCCCAGAGAGGTCCCACCTCTGAGAAGCGGAGGAGCTGGGATAGGAGTGGGTGCCAACAGGTGAACGAGACTGAGAGCTAAAGCAAGGAACAGAGGGTTTTCTGTAAGGGTTAGAAATGTCACTTGGAAAAAAGCTGTTCCGTCTTTGAAGCTGCTGCTAACACTGAGGAGAGGGAGTGATTTCAGTTTCCCAGCCCTGGGCTCCACTTGGCCATGAGAAAGGCCAAGAACCAGGACAGAGGGTGGGAGGGGGGCTGCTGCCTAGACCCTTCTATTCTACAGCCATGCACCCCGGAATCTTACAATGGAGTTGGAAGGACAGCTGAGGAAACCCTAAACTTCTCTGGGGCCCTGAAATGTCATAAGCACTTAAAGTTGGGTTACAGGGACCCCCACCCCTTTTTTTGGGTCCTAAGTAAGCAGACTTTTTCAGTTAGCTGAACAGGCATCTGGGGCCCATTTTATTTGTGTCTTTCCCCCACCCCCCAAACCTCCTGTCCCTGACAGACAGGAACAACAAGAATAAAAGCTAGGATAAAAGGGAGGAGATCCTACCAGCTTTTATGGAGATGTATGTGAACAGGAAGGAGACCTTCGGGCAGAATTTATTTATAGCTCTATGGGGTGTTTGGATTTGTGGTTATGGGTATGAGCACTCAGGAGCTGTGACGTTTAAATTCCTTTAATGTTCTTAGAAGGTGCCCGGGAGGATTCATTATTTTAGTTTTCATATTGATGCTGTTGGGAAAAGATAAACAATTTAGAACAAATTATTTCTTCACAGAAATTCTTCCTGGTGCCTCTTCAGGTGTGGTTAACTTGGGCATTCGCTGGTGTGCCATGCTTTGGATGTGGTATCATCACTCTTACTGAGACCCTTTGTTGTGGACAGAGGTTCCACTCAGGCATTTTGGACAGAAGGCACCTTCCCTTACTGCCATGTTTTACCCTAGCCCCTCATTACTGTGTTCAAGAAACCACTCCTCTCTCTACCCCTAATTATGCCCCTGGGTACTTTATGGAAGTGTGACGTTTTTCTCTTGACAGACGGTATTATAGTATAGAACTGTCCTTGTCATCTTTATTTTTTTTTTTTTAAGATTTTATTTATTTATTTGACAAACAGAGATCAGAAGTAGGCAGAGAGGCAGAGAGAGAGAGGAGAAAGCAGGCACCCTGTGGAGCAGAGAGCCCGATGCGGGGCTCGATCCCAGGACCCTGGGATCATGACCTGAGCCGAAGGCAGAGGCTTTAACCCACTGAGCCACCCAGGGGCCGCTCTTTATTGTTTTTAATAACTATGAAATCTCTTACGAGAGGTCTAGAGCTTCATCCACATATGTTGATGGCACTACTCTATCAGTCCCCAAATGGTCAAGGTCATAGACAATGTGCCAGAGGAAGGAAGACAGTGAATACACTATTATAAATAGATACGGGCCTTGAAAATGACCCTTTCAGACATGGGGATATTAGTTGGCAATGGGAAGGAAGTGATGAAATGCAATAATTTTATTTTATTTAGGGAAGTCTCTAGGTGTATGCCAAATGTTTGCTATGTTTCATCTGACTGGCATGTTAGCACGTCAGACGTCTAAACATTTATTATAGTTATTTCATGATCATGAAAGTGAATTGAAAGATAAGGATGGAACAAAAGTACAGTTTGGACAGTCAAAAGTTAGCATATGATAGGTTATTTTAACTTAGGAAATTTAAGAAAAATCTGTCAGAGCAGTGTACGTTACATTTTGCCATTCTGAGCTTCTTAAAAACATAAGCACTGGGGACCCTGTTGGGTAGTAAGTTGAAATACTAGTATGGGGGGCCTGGGTGGCTCAGTGGGTTAAAGCCTCTGCCTTTGGCTCAGGTCATGATCGAAGGGTCCTGGGATAGAGCCCTGCATTGGGCTTCCTGCTCAGCGGGGAGCCTGCTTCCTCCTCTCTCTCTGCCTCTCTGCCTACTTGTGATATCTGTCTGTCACATAAATAATAAATAAATAAATAAATAAATAAATAAATAAAATCTTAAAAAAAATAAAAAGAAAAGAAATATTACTACCAGATCTCATTTCCTTGCCTCTTGATCTCTCATTCATCCACAGTAGATGTATTTCAACAATGCAACATCTAACAGGTCTATTGGTTTTGTTTCTTGGTGCTTGAAAATGTCCCCAAGGCATCAGTTTGGACTTGGCAGTGTCGAGGCTGATGGTCTGGGCTTAACAGACTTCTGAACTCTCAGCATCTGGAAAGAGAGAGAAGCAACAAAACAGTATCACCGCCTACAGCAATAGCACCAAAAATAATGACAATAGCATTAATTGCTGTCCATGCACTTTAATGTTAACCCCTTCAGCACCCTGTTTAGACAGGTATTATCACAGCAGTATAAGGGATCAAGGGTTCAGGCAGTGAGGTTAGACCTTGGGGAAGTTCATTAACCCCTCTCAGAATGGCAATTTCTTCATCTGTAAAGGAGGAAGTATTATTATTACTTGAAACAATGATTAATACAGCCTCAGAGTTTTTCTCTGAAGAGTGCATGAGTGACCCATGTAAGCACTTAGCACACTGTCTATATTATTGTTGCTAATTACCATCATCATTGTCCCTGTCCCCATTTTTCAGATGGGGGAAGCACGAGCACAGAGATTCAAAAGGTTGGCAAATGGGAGGCAGGAATCAAACAGGGGGGCACTGGGCTCCCAAACCCTTCCCAAGTCCCTGCTGGTCACCGACAGCTCCCCACCCCATCACATTACAGAATGGCGTCTTTTGGGAAAGGAAGCCACTGGAGTGCGGGAGTGCAATGTAGCCTTTGGCCAGGAATCTAACTCTGACTTTGGGAAGACCTGAGAGGACGTGGGGAAAAGCAGTTATTTATAGTCAGGGCCTCCGGGGCCTCAGAAGCTGCCTCTGACGGGTGCCCTTTTCCCCGCTGCATTCCTGTCTTCTCCCAGGGGTGTTGCCCTTTCCAGGAGTGCTAGTTGCCCAACACTGGAAAACGTTGATCAGGTTACTCAGGCCCACTCTCTGTGAACTCGCTGAATCCCCTGGATAACGAACAGAAGAGAAGGGGAATAACCTACCTGTGGGATATCCCGCCTCCACCCCCCTTACATTGTGTAGATCTAGGCGCTTTGCTTGTCTGCGCCGTGCCACTCAATTTAAGCAGCTTTATTTGTAGCATCTCATAGCAAAAACAATGCTCATCTTGTATAAGCGTCACCACAGTGGGAACATAACATCAGAAGAAGTTGCCCTGGTTTTCTATCTAGGTAGTTCCTTTTCTGGTAAGACGTAAGCATTTGTACAGGGCAATGCCTCGCCCCTTGCAAAAATGTGGGAGGAGAGGTGCTTTTTGAGGTTGAAGATTTCTTTGTATGACAACCAACAAGTCTTTGTTTTGCACTCTTGTCTGTTTAAGTGTTTTTGGAAAATTTTTTTTCTGCAATAGTCTGGTAGGGATTGGTGAATTCACGTTCCCCTCTGTATTTTCATCTCTGGGATTCTCCTTGGTGTTAGACTTAGTTGTTTGTGTGTTTATTCCCCCTGTTGGGACACAGGCTTCTCGCAGACAAGGACAAGGCTTTCTTCTCTTCCCTTGCACCTGGTACAGCGCGTTGCTCAATAAACATCAGCGCGCAGAGAGCTAGTGGATCGCTATGTACTAATTTGGGCTAAACCTTCTTGCTGGCCGCTAAGCTGACAAATGAGTGAAAAGGAGAAGGGAGCTTGTAGTCTTGACTCCAGGAGACAAATAATTTTAGCAAGTCAGGTGCCTCTGGCAGTCACTCATTGACACCAGCAAAGGGGAAGAGGTTAAAACGGAAGAGAAAAAAAAGGAGGGGGCAAAAGCCATTTTCCTAGGTAAGTCTCCTGAGTCAAGCAAAACAAATGCAAAAATAAATTGTTGGGACTACATCAAAACAAAAATCTCCTGGACAGCAAAGAGTGAAATATCAGCAAAACTAAGATAACCTACCGAATGGGAGAAGATATTTGCAAGTGACATATTGGATAAAGGGCTAGTATCCAAAATATGTAAAGAACTGATACAACTTAACACCCCATAACCCAATAAACCAGTTAAAAAATGGACAGAGGACATGAACAGACATTTCTCCAAAGAAGACGTACAGATGGCCCATAGACACATGAAAAGATGCTCAACATCTCTCATCATCAGGGAAATTCAAATCAAAACCACAATGAGATATAACCTCACAGCTGTCAGAATGGCTAAAATTAAAAACACAAGAAACGACAGGTGTTGTAAGGATGTGGAGAAAAAGGAACCCTCTTGCACTGTTGGTGGGAACGCAAACTGGTGCGGCCACTGTGGAAAACAGTATGGTGATTCCTCAAAAATTAAAAATAGAACTACCCGTGATCCAGTAATTACACTACTGGGTATTTACTCAAAGAATATAAAAATGTGATTTCAAAAAATGTATGTATCCCTATGTTTATAGCAACATTGTTTACAATAGCCAATTTATGGAAGTAGCCAAGTGTCCACCGAGAGATGAATGGATAATGATGTGGTAATATATATATAATGGAATGTTATTCAACCATAAAAAGAATAAAATTATACTATTTGCAACAACATGGATGAATCTAGAGAATATAATGCTAAACAAAATAAATCAGTCAGAAGAAGACAAACCATATGACTTCACTCACATGCGGAACTTAAGAAACAAAACAAACACACAAAGGAAAAAACAGATTAACAAAAAACAGACTTTCAACTATAGAGAACAAACAGATGGTTACCGGAGCGGAGGTGGATGGGGGGGGATTGGGTGAATTAGGTGAAGGGGATTTAGAGTACACTTATCATGAGCGCTGGGTGATGTAAGGACTTGTTGAATCACTATATTACACCTGAAACTAACACTGTCTGTGAGCTATACTAGAATTAAAATAAAATTTTATTTAAAAAAAATTTTTTTTAAAGATCTTATTTATTTATTTGACAGAGAGATAGAGAGCACAAGTAGGCAGAGCAGCAGGCAGAGAGAGTGGGGGAAACAGGCTTCCTGCTGAGCAGAGAGCCCTGGGATCATGACCTGAGCCGAAGGCAGAGGCTTTAACCCACTGAGCCACCCAGGTGCCCCTAAAATAAAATTTCAATGAAAGGAAGAGAGGGCAGAAGAAAGGACCTGAAGACACACAAGAGGCTAGGATAGGGAAGATATTTTACATCACCCATTATTTGTCCCAATTCCTAACCTCTGTCTTAAGCCAGTGTGCTCTGCCATTACAAACATCTTTATGCATTTGTTTGTTTGTTTATTAAAAATTTTATTTATTTGAGAGAGAGAGAGAACATTAGCAGGGAAGAGGCAGAGGGAGAGGGAGAAGGAGGCTCCCTGGTGAGAAAACAACAGGACACAGGACCCTGAGATCATGACCTGAGCCCAAGGCAGCTGCTTAACCAACTGAGCCACCTAGGTGACCCCGCACTTATTTATTTATTTTTAAAGCTTAATCAAGAGATTAGGTTTTAGTGGACTCTCAAATAAGAAGTCAGGGCTGAAACTATATAGCAGTGAAAGGTGGGTCATTCTTTTCCTTCCTTCAGCCAGGCTAAGCGTTCTGGTATTAGCAGAGAGATGGAATGGATGGTCTGAATATCTGATCTCCCTGGCCCAGGAACAACTGACAGTGGTGATGGGAGAGGAAGCGCAGGAGGTAGGATCCACTGTGTAATTAGGGGCAGGTGATGCAACAGGTCACACACCAGTGTGGGGGAGTTACGCGTGTTTTGTCCAGAGCTAGGCAGAGCAGACCTCTATGTGGGTAGATCTAAATCTCCTGGGAATTTCAGGGGGTTGGTCTTGCCTGATCACTACTTGGAAAGAAATGGCCTTCCATTTTCTGTTTTTATAAACTGTTTTTCCTCTTTTACGTTCCTCTGATGTCTTCTTGGACTAATAGAAAAAAAGGAGAATAGGAAATAAGGGTGTACTTGGTTGTAGAATGAATAAGCAATTTCCTAAAACCAGGAACCACAGTGTTAGCCTTGGGTTCTTCCAGAAAAAGTCCTCAGCCCTACCTTTGCTATTCCTGATAATCTTGGCAATACTTTTATTTAAATTTAATTTTGTTTTTAACCAATCATCATGACTTTCATAAGGAGGCTGCTTGGGTTTCTTAAAGCTTACCATAAACAAAACGCATTTCAGAGTTCTGCAGAATTTAAATGTCAGCTGGTTGAGGGCCATTTGTTTCCTTTGTAGAGACCTCTCTGAAGAGAAAACGAGGTATAGGAGAAGGAAAAAGAATGGGCAATGAGTACAATTAAGAGGAAGGTTTTTGTAGGGGTTGCCTGGGTGGTGTAGTTGGTTGAGCATCTGACTGTGGATTCTGGCTCAGGGCATGACCTCAGGGTCGTGAGATCAAGCCCCACATTGGGTTCTGTGCTCAGTGGGGGGGGGGTTTGCTTGAGATTCTCTCTTCCTCTCCCTCTGTCCCCTCATACACTCCCCCTCTCAAAAAAAAAAAAAAAAAAAAAAAGTGAAACACTGATCACGTTGAATAGATTGGATTCTTGTTTTACCAGAGACTAAAGGAGCTGCTTCCCAAAGAGGAACACGATTCTGTTGGCTTGTCCTATGTACTCATGGCGATCATCAACTTGGGTCCACAGCCAGCACTTTGGAGTCATTCCATTCCCAGGCCCTGGGGACTAGGAACAATGCAGCAGTCCCCTCTTGCTCCCAGAGTGTTCCATCTAGGGCACTTTCTGTCATTTAGTTTCCAATTTGCTTGAAGTAGTTTTATTTACATTAAAGTAGGATGTTCTGTGTTGCCAGTGACAGGCTCTGCAGCCCCATCCCCACGGAAAATGCTGTCAGCGCAGAATTAAGGAATAAAAAGCTAACAGGTGGAGGTCAGATCGAGCCAGCAGCGAGCACAGATGGTGGTGCAAAAAAATCTTACCTTTATGCTGCTTCAGGCCTGCTTTGTCTTTCCATATTCTTGCGAAGGTGGCACAAAGGTGCCAGAAGCATGGCTCTTTTTTATCCACACTCATAAGAGAGGCAACACTAGAATTTCATTTTAATGATCGGGTGTCAGAATTTTTTTTTTTCACCTTCTCATGAAATCTGTTTCCCAGTGTACTAAAGGATAACACAGTAGGTACTAGAGATCAGTGAACTAGTCCAGAGGCTCAGTTCAGTTCATGTTTATTGTCTTCCCTTATTATGCTTCAACGCGGGGGTGATAAGGATGAGAAGAACGGAGTTCCTGACTTCACCGAGCTCACAGGTGAGCCAAGAGAGACAAAGGCAATGGAAGCATGGGTTCAGGTGGAGATATTGTCTCTGCTTCATAATACTTTGGAAGAAATGAATCAAGGGCTACAATTCTTGAACAGCACTGACAATTCGTTTTGGCAAGAAGGATGATGATGGAAAGTCCAAAGGATAAGTAGGAGGGAAGGGGAAATTTGGGGGGGGGGTGTTGTGTTAGGGGAGAGTGAAGGGAATTGTTCCCTTCAATTTTTTTTATATTTTTATCTTTGAAATTTTTATTTTATTTTAAGGATTATTTATTTATTTGAGAGAGAGAGAGAGCGCGTGCACACACCAGCTGGGGCAGGGGCAGAGGGAGAGGGAGAAGCTGGCTCCCCGCTGAGCAGGGATTCCCTGACTCAAGCTCTGATCCCAGGACCTGAAGATCACCAGAGCCTAAGGCAGATGCTTAACTGAATGAGCCACCCTAGGGGCCCCTCTATTATTTTTTTAAGGAAACTCTACACCCGATATGGGGTTTTGAATTCATGACCCTGAAATCAAGAGACACGTGCTCTTCTGACTGAACCCTCCAAGCACCACTCCTTTGATTTTTTATAAATTGAAAAATCTCGGATTTTGTAGAAAGAAAAATAGTACAATGAGTACCCATATACCCTTTGCATGGATTTATCAATTGTTAACATTTTGTTGCATCATTCGCACTATTTGTGTGTGTATTTTTCTGAACCATAAAAGTGGGTTGCAGACCTCTTGACATTCCACATCTCAGTATAATAGGCATGATCACACCCTTGAGATATACACTGATTCCATAATATCATCCAAATGTAAATTTGGAAGAATCCAAATGTAAATTTCCCCACTCTCCTAAGTATGTCTTTTATAGATATTTTCCCCCTTCCCAATTCATGGTTTGATCAGGGATCCCACATTCCATTTAGTTGTTGTGTCTCTTTGTGTCTGTGGATTTATATTTTTGTTTTGCTGTTTCGTGATATTGACTCTTTGAAGAATTTAAGATGGTTATCTTGAAGAATGTCCCATATGTTGGATTTAGCTGATTATTTCTTTATGGGTAGATTCAGATTAAACATTTTGGCAAGAATCCCAGCAGCATAACAGCTTTGCATCTAGAGTTCATGGACCTCGTAGCTTTATGTGTATGTATCTACCTGTATTCTACTGGGAAGAGGGCTTTAGTTGTTACGAAATTTCCAAAAACTCTATGAGCCCCTCAAAAGTTAAGAATTGGGGCAGAGGAGTAAGTTGTTATTAGCAGCAAGTTAATAGTTATTAAGTCTATGCTTAAACCTTAAGTCTACTTAAACCCTTAGATATTGTGTGCATCTTTAAACACGTATTTTCACTTGAGGTTCTTTAAAAAGTGATGCGATACATCATAAAACATTCAAACAATATAAAAATATACAAAAAATTATCCTTCTGACTCCAGTTCTTCAGATCCTCTGTTCTTGTTGGCAAAAGTAACCTGCATTTCCAGTTTCTTTTTTTTTTTTAATTTTTAATTTTTTATAAACATATATTTTTATCCCCAGGGGTACAGGTCTGTGAATCACCAGCATTTCCAGTTTCTTGATCGCTCCAGATAGTTGGTGTACAGGTAAGTATATATGTGGATATGTGTACGTTAATCATTTTATACAAGTGGGAGAATTTTACAGAGGAGGTATGTTATAAGTGAAATTGATTTAATTTATTATATCAACTGCAGATATCTGAAGCAGAAAAAAAGTCCATTGCCTATAGTAGGCAACAAATGGGATGTTAGTAAAAAACCAAACCAAAACAAAGAAACCAAAGCAGGAGAGAATCAGTGCTGGGGATCACACCCGCCATTCTACTCCACGAGGGAGCAGGAGGTGGACACACCAACCTCCTGCTCCTTCAGCTGGTCTCACCCTCAGAATGTGCACAGCCTGAGCCCGGGGTGAAGCTAACTTTTTATTTCTAATGGACTCTGGTAAAGACACTTCATATAAGATCTACCCTCTCAATGGATTGTAATGGGTACAGCACAATATTGTGAAATAAAGGAGCACTGTTGTACAGCCCATCTCTAGAACGTCCCCCTCTTGCATCACTGAAACTTTAAACCCCCGTGACTAGTGACTTTTCCTTTCCCCTCCTTGCTGCCCTGGGCAACCACCATGCTTTACTTCTGTGAATTTGACTACTTCCAGACCTCATATAGGTCATTCGTCCCTCTGTGACTGGTTTATTTTACTTAGTATAATGCCCTCAAGATTCGTCCATGTTATTGCACACCGCGGGAGTTCCTTCTTGTTTATGACTGAAGAGAGGCTAGCTTGTAACAACTGTGTTTATCACACAGCACGGCCCCTTACATGGAAGCCGGCTTCATCTGATATGTCACTGAGGATCTAAAACACCTTTTGGGACCAGAGAACACCAGTTCAATGCAGGATTTACCGAGAGAGGGTTTGTGGCTTCCCTGAGAGAGGGTGTGTGAGCCTCCAAACTGGCCTTGCTCCAAGGGATCTTCCAGGGATGATGTTTGAACAGTGTGCCATTCCAGCCTTACCCACTGACTGGAAAACCCAGGGCTCCTTGCTCTGTTCCCCGCTTTTAACAAAGTTAACAGAATATCTTGTTTGTTTTTCCCCAGCACATAGAAACCTAACTTATTCTTTTAAATAGCTACATAGTAATCCATCACCTGAAGGTAGTAGAGTTTGATCAAAACCAGTTCTCCACTGATGGATATTTAGGTTGTGTTCAGATTTTTGCTACTGCTATTATAATGCTGCAAGGAATGATGGGTCATTTTATAATAATACATTTCAAGGATTTTGAATGACCAAATGATCATGGGAGAACAATTAGAATACTTTTGCTATATATATTGGAAAATTTGGGCTTTGTTTTCTTTTTTATTAGTATTATTTTCATCCTAATTCCTGTGATTTCAACTTTTCAAAGTGAAGCTTAAAAAATATCATTTATGCCTGAAAAAATCCCCATTAGTATAGTTTTAAAATCTATTTAATGACATTAGGATCCCAAAAGACAACTTGCCAAATATCTTTAATATTAGTATTTATTCAATGAATATTTCTTAGGTGTCCCTATGTGCCAGGGAGAATATTAAGGGTTTTAATAGATTTTATGCCTCCTAGTATCATTGAAATTCTGCTGAAATTCAAGACTAAGAACTAGTTATAAGATAATTAATTACTCATTCATTCCATTAGGTCTATAATAAGACATTTGTATACTAGTGAGATAGAAAGGAGGAGAAAAGTAATATATTTGTATTAAAATTATATTTTAATGTATCTCCTAGGTAGCAGTTAAAGAAACAGGTCTTTTTCTTTCTTTCCTTTTTAAAATATGATTATTCTGAATGCTAAGCTTAACATTAAAAGGTTTTGGAAGCCTTGACTGTTCTAGATTCCAGGATGAAGTTTTTAAAATATACCACATTATAGTATAACTAATCTCTGATTAAGATTGTAAACCTATTACACATAAATGGATTCTAGATATTTAAATGCAATTGATATGCTTCCCTTGTTGATAGAACAGAAAATTATTACTATCTTTATTTATCCAGTTAACATCTACACATTAAAATTATTTTATCTTTTAATTTTTAGATGGTTTATACATGAATATGATATAAAATTTTAAAATGGTGCAAAAGACATCTAAAGAGCCAATAATATAGCTACTTTCTTCTGGGATGTTCGGTGCAGACCAAGCAATCATATAGGCTTCCATTTCCAACTTGTGGAAATGTCCTTCCCTCCTTTTCTTCCCTCCCTCTTTAATAATTGGTTTGTTTGGTCCTTCCTAATTCTTTTTATCTTTCCCTCAATGCTTTTTCCTAGCTATTATTGCTCATTTAGTTTCATACCAGAAACTTAAAGTCAATTTGTCTAGATTGAAAGAAAAAATCCTTCTAATAATCTTGGAAGTGGGATGCACTTCCAAGATTAATTGGAATTATTATATTCCAATATTTATAATTCACTTTGAAAGAATTAATTCACTTTGAAAGATGCAGAGTCTTTTATTTTTATTTTTTATTATTTTTTTAGTCTTTTAAACCAAAAAACCACAATATTTTTCTTTCAGTCTTTTAAAAAATTACTCAAGTTTATCTTGAGAAGTTTATATCTTTTTATTAATTTTGGGGGCTGGTGATTTCTTCTATTATATCTTCTGGTTGCTGTTTGTATGTATGGAGACTACTGCTTTTCCATATTATGTTTTTTTTTTTTAATCATACTGGATTTTTTTCATGGTTTGTAAGAGTTGTTCAGCTGACTCTCTTGAGTTCCCCAGCTAAGCAATCATTTTGTCTACACATACTTTCAGGACAATATTAAATTATTGATGATGTTAAGTTGTATGGTTAGGTTAATTTACTCAGGTGCATAGTTTCCAACAAAGTCTCTCTGGAAATCTGCTTAACTGAAAAGCAGTATAAGCTCTTAAATATAAACACAAACAAAACAACCAAATCTATAGTTACCCACAAAGACAAAACAAAACAACCAGCCAACTAAAACTGTTCTCATATGCAATCTTGTGAATCAGGTTTATCTCACTTTAGTGAAAACAAAACAAAACAACAAAAGGAGATATTTGGATACTGAGGTTAAGATCTGTATCACTACCGTGAATAACCTATAAGCTGCAATTTTTTGGTGTTCCTTAAAACTCATTGTTCTCGGTTTATTAATCTTGTATTAAACATGTGACAAATTTGCACTGATAAAATATTCTAGTAAAATATTACTTTTATTGTCTGTTTTTTATCTTGTAGATCCACACAGGATGTAATTTGAAAACTGAGCTTAGTCAACAAGGAAAATTGAAAACTCTGGATTTAGTTCACTTGCCATTTCTCACTTTGCTGGCATGGAGCTTGCATTGTAGACCAAGAGTCAGTAGGTCAATGGTCCAGTACAATGGTCCTTGTCTTTTATGCTGGAAATATCTATAGAGAGGGAATCTTAGAATCCTGTAAGTGAAATTCTTAACAATACTAATTGTTTGCTTACCTGCAATGTACGGATCATTAAGATAAAGCAGGGCGGGAACCTGACCTATCCAGGCATATCTTTCATCTGAATATGAAGGAAATGATTCATTGATACTCAACCTAAAAGACCTTGCCTGGAAAACACAGCACAGGATTGCACAATCAAGCATTTGAAAACCGAGTGTCCAAGAAAACAGTTTGGAAATCAATTCCCGTCATTTTCTCTTGTTAGCTTATCTAGTGTTTGCTAGTGTCCATGATATTAACTATCCCCTGCTTTGTTTTGCAGTTTTGTGTTATTGTGGTGGCTTCCTGTGGTGCTGGGTGAGTCTTGTCACTCTCACTTAACAAGCGAGGAGAGAGAGGCTCACAGTGGTTCAAGACTCACTCACTCGGGGTTGTGTAGGCAGAAAAGTGGCAGAGCCAGGATTGACTAAATCTAGGTCTGCCTGCACAGATTATATAATTTCATCTTTAAAAACTGAGTGTTTTGATCCTTGAATGAGCTCAGTAGTCATTTTGCACGCGGTATTGCTATAAAAACGAAATGAGCTAATGTAGGTAAAATATCCAGGTCAGTATTAAACATACACAGGAAGCTTCATACATATTTATTTCATTTACTTTTTAGCTCTTTATTCTCATTGCTGTGTTTACGGTTCTATAGCTGTGGGCTTAATTCGTTTGTTAAAATTTCCGCTGCCTGATTCCTTATGTATGATAATAGTAAATTAGGGTATTGAATCCTCAATATAATGCTTTTCCTGGGACTTACAGCAAGTTTTCTTTTGGTATTTTAGTTTACTGACCCTCTTCCCCCACTTTTGGGCTGAGGGCCAAGAGTCTCTTGAAGGGATTAAGATGAACCTACAATTTATTGAATCTGACCATTAAATAGGGCCAGAGTAAAGTTATAATACATCTGCAAGGTGACATATCTAAAGGGGCAAGAAGCAGCGGGCGCAAGCAAAATCATAAAAAATCCATTTATCTGCCAGCACATTTGTGTAAGAGATTACACTACTGGTCAGGAATTTCCTGCCGTATGTCCTTTTCTTCTCTTCTCTCTCTCTCTCTCTCTTTTTTTTTTTAAATGGAATTTTTCAATAGCTTGTAATGGGCTGTTGCGTTTCCTCTTCAGGCTTGGCTGTTATCAGCACCGCTCAGATATTCCTTCCTATTCAGCTTGGAGTGTTTTGTGACACTTATGAATGAATGCATCTATTTTTTAATGATTAGCATGTTGATTTATATCATAGCAGACTCCTCATTACTGTTTCCCCATACACAGGGCTGTTGTAAGAACTTATTCTTTTAAAACACACATACATTATTTGGTCCTCCAGGAAAAGGGTGTCGTAAAATCAAAAGCCGCATGTGAATTTTATAAGAAATAACCTCCCACTAAAATAATATGCAATGGTAACAGTCGAGAAAATTTTCAAAGGAAGTGAGGAAACACATTGGAGTGTTTCTAATTACATGCATGATGCCACGTGAAAAGAAGAGCATGTAGAAAGAATATTTAGTGGGTAACAGAAAATCAGAGTTTGAGTCTGAGCTCCGGGACCCACTGTGTGAGCTATGGGCAAGACACATAGGGATGCTGAGTCTCATTATCTTCAGCTGTAGAAATGGGCACTGTATCATGGCCCTGAATCTCTCTGTTTTATTTTATTAGGACAAATGTACCTCCTCGGAAGAAATTAATTTACAAATGTGGCATTAAAGCTTTACTCATACAGCCTTATTTCAATGTGTGTAGATATGCAAATTAAATCTTTGGCTATTGCAATGTTCTTACAAGGAATTAGTAAGTAGCAAGTAAAATAAAAGAAATAAGTAGATTTAATATTTTCTAACTTCAGTGGAAAAACAAGGTTTTATGTTTTATTTCAAAAACAATTAGATTCAGCAGTAACTTAGATTCGGTAAATTAATTAGCCACCTAAACATAAACCAACTTCAATCTTCTTTTCTTTTTTATCAATTTTACATCAATGATCTGCCATCAAAGAGAAAAAAATTAAGATTTTCTCAAAAATGACCTTTATACCCATTGCATACAATGGATGTCAATTGTATCATATCAGATATTTTGATTCACCTAAATTGAAATTTCTGGTATATTATATAGGTATAAAGATTAAAAAACTTTTTTATGACTTTTTTTTTACTATAAAAATAGAGTTGCTTTCCAGAAATTCAAGTGTGGGTAAATACAGAGACGATTGGAAAACTCCATTGTGCTAATGGATAAAAGGAGAAAAATGAACCAGAGATGCATACCTTTGGAAAAGACATACAAAATTATCACTATGTGCAGGGGATGTGATTATTTATTTAGGAAAGCCCCAAAATCCATCATAATACTTTTAGAAGCAACAAGAGAATTTAGTAAGAAAATAGGTTAGAAGTAAATCCACAAAATTCAATAGCTTTCGTATACACTGCAAATTTAAGAATATAAGGGGAAAAGAGAGCTCCATTTTCACTAGAACAGGAGCTCCATGAGGGCAAACACCATCTTGCCTGCTGCTGCTTTCCTGTCTCCTAGAATTGTGCCTGGTCCATAGTAAATAATAATAAACATTTATTGAATAAGTGAGTGAATAGTAACAAAAACATCACAAATGGGGGCACCAGGGTGGCTCAGTCCCTTAAGCGTCTGCTTTCAGCTCAGGTCATGATCCCAGGACCAACAGCAACTGCCCCCCGCCTCCTTATTGGGCTCCCTGCTCAGCCAGGAGCCTGCTTCTTTCTCTGCCTCTGTCCCTCCCCCTCACTGGGGTGCATGCACACTCTCTCTCTCAAATAAATAGGTAAAAATCTTAAACAAAACAAAACAAATCAAAATCACAAATGATTAGGAACCATTGTGGTATGAAGTACATGAGGTCTTTATGATGAGAATCATTACAGTATACTGAGGGGCATGATTCAGTATACTCTAAGAATACTTGAAAAAAGAAGACTCTGAAAAGAAGACTTGAAAAAACAGTAACTGGTTCTTACTTGGAAGGATTCAATGTTATAAAGTTATCAATTCTTCCTAAAATAATCTTTTTGTGCAGCATTAATCTTATCAAAATCCCATGGATTTTCCTTCTTAGTTGGCCAAATCAGTTCTGCATTTCATGGAAGAATCATTGTGTAAAAAGGGCTGGTATTTCGCAAAAAAAGGTAGTGGTTGTGTATAAGATGCTTTTCTCTACCTGATAGTCATTCGTTAAACAACGATTTTTGAGGATCTCTCTGTGCTTGGCAGTGTTCTAGGCACTGGGGATACGAAAGTACATAAAACAGACCTAAATCCCTGTTCTGCTGGAACTTAGTTTAGAGATGGAGATAGTAAAACATGCAGGATATCAGATGGTGACGTGTGTTAAGGAGAAGAACAAGGCTAAGAAGGGACTCGATAGCGGGAGGGTGCAGGGCAGGGTGGGGTGGATAGAAGTTGTGGTTGTAAGTGGGGGGCTCAGGACAACTCTCACAGAGAAGGTGGGATTTGAGTAAAGACCTGCAGGAGGTGAGCCATGAGGTTATCTGAGATATTAAAAGCTACAGGAATTAAAACAGTGTGGTCCTAGCACCAAAAAGCCATGGGAGGATGGAACAAAATATTGAGTTCGGTGATTGCCCCAAATATATATGGAGATTTAGCATGTGATGGGACACCTGGGTGGCTCAGTTGGTTAAGTGTCTGCCCTCAGCTCAGGTCCTGATCCCAGGGTTCTGGGATCAAGTCTCGAACTGGGCTTCTTGCTTGGCAGGGAATCTGCTTCTCCATCTGCCTGCTGCTTCCTCTGCTTGTGCTCTCTCTCTCTGTCAAATAAATAAATAAAATAAAATAAAAAGATTTAGCATGTGATAAAGTGGCCCCAAAGATGGACTTTTTATAAGTGGTGCTGGGACAACTTGCTAGACATTTTGGGGGAAAAGAAATGTTGGGATTGTACTTTAGACAGAAATTATAATTGGGTAAAAGATTGTAATGTTAAAAAACACACATTAAACTGCTAGATGACGCTTAAAGTAAACATTTTTATACTCATACCCTGTGACTAGAGCAGGCTTGTGAAAGCATGATAACAGGGCCAGAAAACACAAACGAATAACCCACAAATCTGACCATAGAAGTTTAATACAGCAAAAACAAAATAAACAAAAATCAGAATCACCACCCATAAAAGTTAATTTTTTTGAAAAACAACACGTATCACAGAAACTCTGTAATTTCTTTCTCTAATTTTTTCACCCTTTCTGAGGTTAGTGTGTACATTTCATGTGGTAACGTCTCCTTTCCTCCGCTCTTAAGCACTGTTAAATTAATAGTGCATTTTCTAATAAACTGCATACTAGAAGCCAGAAATAACATATACAAAGAGTTTTAGAGAACAAAAAAATTTCTCTTGAAGATTCCAATAGCAAAAGTAAAAAGAATATGAACACAATTCACAAAGAAAGAAATACAAATCACCAACAGAAGTAAAAACTTGTTTAATCTTGGTGCTCATCAAAAAAAGATAAGCCAAACAACACTGAGATGTACTTTCCTACCAGTTGGGTTGGCAAGGTCAAGGAGGACTATTATGAGAGGAAAAGGTGGTACAGCATTCTCATTTACTACTCATGGACATGCATGTTTTCATAGCCCTTCATCAAAACTAAATATGTTCAAGTCTTTAACATTTTTTTCAGATTATTTTCCAGATATAATTGGACAAGGGATCAAAGATGTATATATAAAAATGGTTATCTCAGTCTAGTTTGTGATAGTAAAAACCTGGACATGACCTTAATGCCCATAAAAAATATGGAATAGCTAAACTACCGTATATATGGACTACAGAATACTATGCAATTATTATTTATTTATATGAAAAGATGTCTACAATAAATTGCTAATTAAAAAGCAGACTACAACAGTCACTTTGGAAGAGAGTCTGGCAGTTTCTTACAAACACATATAGTCTTACCATACAATCTAGGAGTTGCAGTTCTTGGTATATATGTATACACCAAGTTCTTGAAATATATATATATATATATATATATATATATATATATATATATATTTATTTATCCCTCAGCTTGAGGCCCCTCCTGTAGCATTTGTACATGACTCAGGACTTCAGTTCACTGAGGTGTTTCAAACAAAATCACTTTCTATTTGTACAGTATTTTATAAGATCTTTTCCTCTACAGGTTGGATTCAAGCACCCCAACTGACAGAATAAATACGTTGGAGCATTTCTGATGATAGTTAGGTTTTTTTAAAAAAAATAGCTTTACTATTAAAGTGTTTTTTTTTTTGTTGTTTGTTTTTGGTCAAGTATTATTTATGAAGAATCTTAAAAGCAACTGTATAGAAAAATATGTCACAGAGAATAGTTCCCCTGGGTGGAGTCTAGGAGATTCATGCTATATATAAGCTGCCTCTTATCAGAAGCTACCAGTGACGCCATATCCTTTTTCAGTAAAGCAAGCAAGACTTTTTTTTTTTTCTTAATATTTTACCTCTTTGAATTACTTACTGATAGCAGAGGGGACAGCCCTGATGTATTCATGTAATTTCAAAGTATGTGAAGTCCTCTGCTACCAAAGAAATTGTTCCACAGAAACCCAAGGCTTGAGCGTATGCTTTTTAAATGATATTTCATTGAGCATTGTGGATTAGAGATTAGCTGAGTCTATACCCAGAGATTCATTTGGAGGAGGTGATGAGGAGAGTATCATACGGATGGGGTGGAGGGAAAGCATGGAGTGTTAGGCTGTTTGATTCCCAAACTCAAGGGATGTGCATGCTGCCCCCAGGGTGAGGGCATTCCCTGTGCTTCCCAGGCTTGGTGCTAAGTGCTCTATGAGTATCTTCTCATTGTTTCCCTGAACAAAACTGTGAGGTGATAGATATTATCTCCTCCTTAAAAATGAGGAAATGGACACAGGGAAGTTTAAGTGAATGACCCAAGTTCTCATAGTGAGTAAATAGCAGAGTCAGAATTTAACTCAGGAGCCTTTGGACCCTGAGGAGACCTATGTGCTTCACCATGATTCATACCTCCATCTAAGCAATGCTGACATTATGTAATTTCACCCAATTTGGTTTTTGGTTAACTGCCCAGAACTTATAAAAAACAAATGGCACATATTCCAGCTTATTTACTTATTTTAAATATTTATTTATTTATTTCAGAGATGGGGGAGTGGCAAAGGGAGAGGGAGGGAGAATCTTAAGCAGAGCTGGGTCTAAGAGCCGACCCCAACACTGGGTTCGATCTCACGATCCTGAGATTATGATCTAAGCCCAAACCAAGAGCTAACACTTAACTGACTGTGCCACCCAGGCACCCTGATATAGTGCATTTTTATTCAAAGTAGGAAGACCTGTTAGTCACCAGGATAGCAACATATGTTGTTCCTGACTTCACTCCTCTTCACAAGAAGAACAACTACCAATTATTCAAGGATAAGACGCCTGTGAGAAAATTCTAGAACACAAGGATGAGACTGAAACACCTCCTGTACCTCAGAGACCAAGACAGACTGCCTTAGAAGGAGGAGACAAGTGGCTACATGTTGACTGCCTTTCTCAAAGGAAACTTCTCTGGCCAGGAGAGACTAGGATGAATATTCAAAATACATTCCAACCAAGAATTCTATACCTGGAGAAGCTGTCCTTCAGAAACAAAGGAAGGATAAAGATTTTCCTGAACAAACAAAAGCTGAAGGAGTTCATCTTTATAGCAGCATTATTTATAGTAGGCAAGACGTGGAAGCAATGTTAGTGTCCTTTGGTGGATAAATTGATAAAGATCTCTCTCTCTCTCTCACACACACACACACACACACACCCACCTGGCAAGAAGCAAGGAAGAACACTATGGCAGGGCTGAATGGTTTCTTTTCCACAGGAGAATACAATTTCACAGAATTGGGAATTTTAAAGAAATTTCCCCATGTCTTATAATCATTTAGTCATCATTTTTTTTTTTTTTTTTTTGGTAGTAGATGCTGGAAATATAAGGATGAATTAATCAATGTTCCTGTTTTCAAGGACCCATAAATTAGAAGAAAAGAATGTATAACAAAATTTCAGTACGGGGTATAAAAGGCCATAATCACAGGGCTTTTTGAATGACCTGGGAGAGGTGCATGAGTCTATTGAAGAGGTTACAGAGAAACTGTTCTAAAGGAGGGACTGTCTGTTGTGAACACAACTGTCTATTCAATTTGTGGAGTCCAGTGCAAAGCAAAAATGCAGATCACTTGTTCAAAACTATTAAGAAAGACAATACAGACAAGAGGATTAAATCAAGCTTAGGCACTTCTAATTGAATTTCCTTTCACTTGGACTCCAACACCCACAATGGGGAAATTCCAAACCATTGTTTAACAAAATGAACCCAGTCTGGGCACTTATGTTACTTTTGAAATGTCATTATTACACAACAAACATCTGTGGATCTAAGAGAATATATTTAAATTAGTTAGGTGTGGCTGTAATTTTTAAAAGAACCATAGCATATTAAAACAGGTCATGATTGTTTATTATTTATTGTATTTCCCTCAAAAAAGGGTAGGGAACTTTCTGGGAATACTTATTTAATTATTTATATTATTATTATTATTTCAAGATTTTATTTATTTATTTGACAGAGAGAGAGATCACAAGCAGGCAGAGAAGCAGGCAGAGAGAGAAAGGAGGAAGCAGGCTCCCTGCCGAGCAGAAAGCCTGATGCAGTGTTCTATCCCAGGACCCTGGGATCATGACCAGAGCCGAAGGCAGAGGCTTAACCCACTGAGCCACCCAGGTACCCCTTCAGGGATTATTTAAACACTTTTTTCAGCAGCAGAAATAATTTATGTAAATGATAAAATGTAAGTGTTAGGAGCGCCTGGGTGGCTTAGTCGGTTAAGCACCTGACGCTTGATTTTGGCTCAGGGTCCTAGGATCAAGTCCTGTGTGAGGCTCTGCTCAGCAGGAAGTCTGCTGGAGATTCTTCCTCTCCTTCTCCCTCTGCCCCTATCCATCCTCTTTAAAACTAAATAAACAAACAAATAGATAAATATTTTTTTAAAAAAGGGAGTGTTAGGATGTTCGTGGGAAATGAAAACAGAAACTCTGCCTGTTGATTACCAAAAACAGAGAACCTGGTGTCTGTGGAATATTGTACTGCTGTTAATTTTTTATTGCACCTTTTAATAATTTTCCTCGTCTGTTGATAGCCATACAGTTTACAGTGCTTCCCTGTGGGAGGAGTCTACTGCTTGGTCCCATCAGTATCATGCTGGGTCATGTGATTTGCTTTGGCCAAAGGAATGAGAGGAAACTATGTACGCTACATCTGAGCAGAAGTTTTTGGCAAACACCAGGGCCACTGTAGTTTGGCATCTATTTTCCCTCCCCTGCCATGTCCAGTGTGTCCCATAGAGAACCTGCTCCTTCAGCTGCATGAAGAAGCAGGACGAGCAGAGCCATAGCCAGCATATAAAATGGGACTGAGAAATAAATCTTACTCACTGAAAAACAACAGAGAGTTTGGGGTTATTAATGACCATCATCTAGTAAAAACTGGCTAATCCCGTATCTTACTTATAATAGGGCAGCACTTCACAAATACTGTGTTTGCCTGAAAGACATTCAGTGATCCCAGTCCTTTGGAGAGTGACATTGCTCCAATAACGATGATTATGTAAGCTGTTCTAGACGCAGATCTGGAGTTCCGTGGATGGCAGTCTGATCAGCTGCAGAATCAAGCTGAATCCTGGAGGCAGGAATGGGGGCTGGTGTCTAATACCCCTTGACTTCACTTCCCCACCTGGCCTGCTGCTTGCTGCCTACTTGACATTGAACACATCGCTTGGCCTCAGCTTTCCCATCTGTAAACTTGGAATAGGACTATTTACTTCATAAGGTTGCTAGGGCAGCGTCGGTTTCTGCTTATTTCTTCCATATCAGTGCCTCTTTCCCATTGAGTTTTTCTCCCTCTTTCCCATTGACCTTTTTGTCCTTTCTACTTTGCTTATCATTTTTAATATAAAAATGGATTTATGGATTGATTTTGAGCTTCTCTTTGTTCCTCTTCGAGTATCTATTCCTTTACCTCTCCCCAATGGCAAACAATATCTCATATTTCATACATAATTTATTTTGATATCTAAATGGGGTTTATTACAAATATAATAAATTACATGTATAATGTACATATATTCACCTATTACATATATACTTATTAGTATATAATATTATATATGACATAGTATTTTATATGACTTACTAGTATACAAATATTATAACTATATTAGTATGCACTATATTGGATTCACATGTGTATATATGTATATATATATATATATACATAAATTAAAATATTCATATAGCCATATCTTCACATAGGACACACAGTATAAAAGAACTAGTAAAATATTACCTTTACCCCCCCCAAAAATTTCATTTCCCTCTATGAAGTTTTTAATTCTTTTATGTCATTTGTCAATTTTTTCTAATTGTCACTATAGGTCAGGCCCTATACTAGGAACTTGGGGTGAAAAGGGGGTGAGGACAGAAAAGGACTTGTCCCCTTTGAGCTTACCTCCTAGTGGGAGGAGGCAGAAAATAAACAATTGAGCAAATAAGTAAACACAATGGCTGGCCAGGAAAAAATTAAGGGTCACTCTTTAATGACTGGAAAAGAATAGTGGTTAGCTTATAGTTGTTTTGAGGAAAGGAAGTAACATTTATTGAGTAAGTTTCAACTAGTTTATCTGTATGATTTCATTTAAATCTTAGAATAACCTTGTAAGTAGGTCCCTTTGACACATGAAAAAATTTGAGGTTCACATCAGTCACCTAACTTTCCTCAGATGACCCCACTGGCAAATTGAAGGGTAGACTTTTAATTCTTACCTCCTACTTCTTCCTCCTGGCAATGATCTGTTTTCCAGCAGGAAAATGTATATGTTCCTGTCTACCCTCATTTCTATACCTCCTCTGTTATGCTATTTTCTTGATGATAAATTATTTTATCTTAAAAGAAAGCAGAATTTCATCTTTCCTTTCACCTTATGAGCAGGACTCCTTTATAAACAGAGCAGGACAGAGCTGATTCAAATTCTAGAGAACTGCTTTCAAACCACAGTTCTGCTCTATGATAGCTGTGTGATTTCTGGAAAGTCACTTAATCTCTCGGAGTCTGTGTGTACTCATCTGTACCAGGAAAGAGAGCCAGCTTGAAGGTTTTATGACCTCAAATTTCAAGTGAGTAGGGTCTGGGTTCATGAATTTTATTATACTTTGCACACAGACATTACACTGATTCAGATTCTCTCTGGTGAGAGAGAATACCCAAGGGTTTGTAGAACTCGGGACACTTACACAGGGCCATGGCTCAGAGACCTTGGAGAACTAGAAACTTGAATCCTGAGTCCGTAGAATAACCTCTCTTTCTTCCACATCTCACTCTCAATACTTCTTAAGGATGGGGAAAATCCTACCCTCTGCCCTTATGGGTAAAGGAGGCTCAGGGTGACTTCAAGACTCCTCAGTTAAGTTGGAGACACCAGGGAATTATCCTTTTCTTTCTCTTCACTTGTCTGGGTAAGTGTAGCTGTAATAAGGTATAGTTCAGGAGGGCAAAAACCATTTTGGAAGAAGCCTTGAAAGTGATTCAGTTTCAAGTCACAAGATCAATTACGCAAGGTTCTAGAACTCCTGATACTCTTACAGCAGATCCATGGCACGGGTTCAGAAGGTGATGCAGGATGCCTCTTTCCTTGGACATTAAAGCTCATTACCTGAAAATTACTCAGCCTTGGCCCTTAGGGAAATCTTAAGTGCCCAGCCCAAATGGCATAATCCTATTTGAAATACCAAGATCTCATGATAACAAACAACGTAGAAAAAGAGAGGGCACTTGTCTGGGTTAGACCTCATCAATTTGATAATTTCCAACCGAGAGAACAATCATGTCTTAGATTATATGTCTGTCACATAAAGGATCTCTAGACTTTCCGCTGTGTGCATAAATTATCTCAAGAAAATTAGGCTGCACGACGAAAAAGGGGAATAAATTCTCACTTTTTTATGTTCCTGCCTATAAACAGTTTTTGACCAAATGAACTTTGTTTGATGATCATTTCTATTCTTGCCTGCATATTGGACTAGGAACTCCTACTTCATGGGGATGTGATGCAGGTAGCATGAGACCATGTAACAAAAGGCCTCCCAGGGTGCTGGGCACAGAGTCGGTGTGGAGTGGATGTCAGTTCTCCCCGCGTATTTTGCTCATCACATACCTGTCTGATGTCTCTTAGGCACCAGGCTCTATGTCTTACGAACCACAGGGGAGATGTGCAAAGTTGCCCTCAACAAGCATGGAGTCCAGGAGGAAAGATAAGACGTGTAAATAGACAACTTACGGGTGGGGTCTGAGGGGGTGTCCATGAAATAGCACCCATTATCCTGGCAAAGTTGGAAAGTAAGAGATTCAGAGAGGGACCCAGGCATTGTGCTGATGCTGCGCAAAGCAGTGTGGATCTGTATGCCCAGGAAACTCGCTAGTTCTTCAGTCAGGCACTGCAAAGGCCCCAGTCACCACCACTGGCAACCTAAAGAAGCCTAGGCCTCCTATGGGAGAGCAGGATGTTCAGGGGCTGATCCACAGAAGTAGGCGAAGGGCCTGTGGGAAAATGGCTCAGAAGAGAATGTGTATTCATGCCGACAGAGCCTTTTCCACTAGGAAGCAAGAGACAGGGGAAAGGTGGAATGAAAGAAAACCCTTATAAAGTTTGTTTCCAATTCATACGGAAAGGGACTAAGAACAACTGACCTTAATTCTAGTACCTCATTGCTGGTTGATTTATTTCGTTCCTAAATCCTGGCTCTGTCAGAATCACTTGTGGAGATTTAAAAAAATTATAAACACCTGCCTCCACCTGATGGGTATCTAAATTATAGGAGGTGGGCTGGGGCCCAGACATCTGCATTTAGGAATCCCTCTACAGGTCATTCTGACAAGCCTCCAGGGTTTTGACCCACAATGTTGAGCAATGGGTTTGGTTAATCTTACACACACACACACACACACACACCCCTCTTCTTCAGAAGAGGACCAATGAAGACTGCATTACACATCTGTGTGAATACCTCCTTCAGATCTGTCTGCAAAACAGATAAGAGAAGCTCAAGAGAGTGGACCAATCAAAAAGCAAGTCCTTCCTCTTTGTGTAGCTTTTGTGGAAATGACCCTGCAGATATATTTGTGCTTATCTTTGTTCTATCCTTTGTATGCCCAAAGCCAGCATTTCAAAAAGTGGTTTTCCCTAGGGGCATGGGTAGAATTATAACAGAGTCAGCTGCAGACTTACCTAACCTTTCGTGAGTGTCTACTGTGTGCCCACAATGGGGCTAGGCAATCTCATCTATGTTTCCTCAGGGGAGAGAGGCGGGCTAAAAATGTAGTGAGACTAATAAAGATGCTATGAACTGGTGAGAAGGTTTGGGAACCGTGACTTCATGAAAGTTCACCTTAGTGGTGGTGAAGGTGTGGGAATGCTGTGGCATGGAACGTTAGTAGAGGCCCTGAAAATGGGTACAATTTGGTTATGTATCTGAAGAACTAGATCTATGTAGATATTCTTCCCATTTCACTCATTCATCCAATTTCTGAGAATTATATTAAGGAAATACTTTATAAAAAGTAACATGCTATAGGTCATAAGAATAATTATGTTTTTAAACTATAGCGACATCTAGAAATCACAAAATATTAACTAAGGACATAAGTAAATTATTGCATAGTGACTAATGCTTTAGGTAAATGTTACATAGACACTTAAAAGTGATCACTATAAAGTCTGTGTAGCAATTGCTTGTGACAAAATGAAAAAAAAACACGAGCCAGGATACCATTTAAGAGTTATTCACTAGGGGCGCCTGGGTGGCTCAGTGGGTTAAAGCCTCTGCCTTCGGCTCGGGTCATAGTCTTAGGGTCCTGGGATCTCTGCTCAGCAGGGAGCCTGCTTCCCTTTCTCTCTCTGCCTCTCTGCCTACTTGTGATCTCTCTCTGTCAAATAAATAAAATCTTAAAAAAAGAAAAAAAGAGTTATTCACTAGCACCAAAAGGGAATGTAAAGATGGATAGTGGTTAGTGTTTTGGAGAAGTCGAATTCGGAATATTTTTTTCTGTTATGGATATGGTGGATAAATATTCTTTAGGTTACCCTGCACTTCTTTCTACCCTATATGGACCCAAAAGGACAAAGAAACTTTCCAACCTTGGCCAGTGAACTGGGATGATGTGTGCCTGAAGTTTTTGGTGGCTTTGGCCTTTTTTCCCCTGCCAGATGATGAAAACTTGCCTCCAGTAAGAGATAAGTGAAAGCTGGAGAGATGGCTCAGGAGTCTGAAAGAATGGTTGGTTGGATGGATGTATAGATAAAGGGATAGATCGACTGAGGGAGCCACCTAATGACAGTTTATAAGTTCCTGAAACAAACCTCTAAAATTGTCAGTTGTGTGAACCCACTGAATTTCTTTCTTATACTAGTTAATCTCCTATTAGTCATTTGCCATTCAAAGAATTCTGACGACAGAATTGATTGAATTGCAAACATTTTTATTCTGTTAGAATTTGCCAGGTTGTTGTTTGTTTTTAAATAAAACTTTTTTTTTCTTTCCTTTCTGAAGTCACTGGGACAAGTTGTACTTGTGTGTAAATACTGCTTTCATGAATCATTTCCCATTAAATTAGTGATTGACTTTTGGTTTCTATTGAACTGTAATTACCTCTCTTGTCTTTCTCAGCTTTTCCTGCAACATCAGTCACATTAACTGTTTTCCCACATCCTGCTTCTGACAATAGATACCCTGACAATGCTTTCCCAAGTATGATTTGAAACACAATGTGAATCCACATCTGTAGGAGGCAGGACTCTATGGGAAATTTTGAAATAAAGCCACAAACGTTAAGTGAACACCTACTATATGCCAGGATCTGGGACCACAATGATGAAAATAAGTGTCCAGAGTCCTTGCCCTTCAGGAACTTCTATCTGCAAGTGCGTGTGTCTATTTTCTGGAGGTACAGGACAGGTCTAGTCTGGGAGAGTATTTAGTACCTATTATTTACTTGCTTAACGTCTCTACCAGGGCAATAGGATAATAACCAACGTTTATTGAACTTTTACTCTGTGCTACACCGCTAGCATCAATTATTATTATATTAGTATTTTGCTGCAAAAAGCGTTCTTGTTTCCCCTCGGTCCACCGCTGGGAGAGAGCTCCCGGGGGTCTCCGAAGCTGCCCCGTGGCCCACCGCACAGGCTCCGGCACCAGCCCGAGGGCCCTCCGAGGCCGCCGGGCTCCCAGGCGCGCCCGCGGGTGAGCCTCCGGGAGAGCCCGGCGCCCAGCCCGCCCGGGTGGGTCGAGCCTGCGGAGGGGAGTCGGGCGCTCGCGTCCCCGGGCCGAGGGGCGCGTGGGGGCCCGGCCGCGGTTCGGCGGGGAGCGAGGAGCCGGGCGCCTGCGCGGGGAGTGGCCGCGAGGGCTCCGGGCTGCATTTTCGGGAGCCGCGGGCGCCCTGGGGCTTCTCCGGGGCCGTGCGGGGGGGATGCGGGGCCCGGCGGCCGGAGCCTGGGCCTCGCGGTGCCGAGAGAGGCGGGGTGGCCGGCGGCGTGCGAGGCCGCGGAGCGCGGGCAGCGGGCGGTGGACGAGCCTCGGGCGCGGGGACCGGACCTTGCGCGGCCGGGAGCCCGGCGCAGGCTGGGGTGCTGGCGGGTCCCGGGGGCGGAGGGCGGTCGAGAAGAGGGTGGCGAAGTCTGTGTGTGGAAGAGAGGTTGGAGGGTGGTCGGAGGCTGGAAGAAGGGGCGCCCCTGGGTGTGTTCCTTCCCCACACTGGGGCGCACCGATCTGGGGACCGCCAGGGGCACAGCATATATGCGTTAGTTATTCTCTTTCCGTTTACCAGGTGAGGAAACTGAGGGCAACCTGAGGTTATCTGGCTTCTTACCATCCAACAGCGCTGCTTGCACAATATTGTGAGGAATATGGTTGAAATTTCTGGATCTGAGCCTTACTCAATTTTTGACAGTTTTTGAAAAAAAGTTATGAAATTAAATCTTGGTGGTGAGGTAGCCAGGTAGCTGGCCAGGAGGAGATGAAGGGAGAGTCCCTTCTCAACTTGTTAGACTGAGTGGTAGAGAAAAACGATCTGAAAAAAATGAATTCATCTGTACATTCATCTATTCAACAGATGTTTGTTGACTGTCTGCTACTGAGCAAACATTGTCAAAAGCCCTCAGTTTAGTATGGGTAGATGAAAAATAAGCAAATCCTTAAAATATGCCATAGCGTGGTGAGTCCTGTAATAAAGGAATTACAGAGGCACCGGGAGGATATGCCGGGCGGTGGGGGGGGGGGGGGGTAGGAGAGCTGGAAGTTATGCAAACTAAAGGAAAGCTTTTGGACTTAAACTGGAGGTCAGGGTCCTATGAGCTTTCTCAGTTGCCTACATTTAATGGTAAAAACAACTTAAGCTTGTTAGTCTTCAAATATGTGATTATGTTATACTTTATATGGATACTTATGTACGTACTGTCATCCTATTCTATTGTATCTCTTACAAAATACATAGGGATAAGATTACTTAGAGGATATTTAAAGATACAGCTTTCTTTGCTCTCATTAAAATATTCAGAATTAGGGGCACCTGGGTGGCTCAGTGGGTTAAAGCCTCTGCCTTCTGCTCAGGTTATGATCCCAAGGTCCTGGGATCGAGCCCCACATCGGGCTCTCTGCTCGCCTGGGAGCCTGCTTCCTCCAATCTCTCTCTCTGCCTACTTGTGATTTCTGTCTGTCAAATAAATAAAAATCTTATATACAAAAAAAATATTCAGAATTAGAATGAGCAATGTGCTTGAACGGTTGAAAACTTTGGTTGGTTTAATGCTTTGGGATAGGGTAATTAAAGGACTGGTTTTTAAGTTAAGCTTATTTTGATTTCTGGGTCTAATCAAAACAAGATACTTCGAAAAGAGAGAGAGTTCCAATCGAAGAAGTGTTTATTATCAGGATTAACTGAATTATGATTCAATTTTTAAAAAAATTCTCGAGCACTATGTTCAGGTTTTTCTTGAAATTTAATTACTAACTTTCCATCTTCCGTGATGTTAATAAGTCATTCTTGCAAACTCTTTGGAAGGTGTTGCAATTTGTAAATTTTTAGCAATTGGTTCAAACCTATGCATAGTCTTTATCTGGGAAACTTTAAATAGCCTAGGAAATTCTGTTTCTAATTTTCTAATATGTAGATAGGAGAGTTTGTTGTTTTTTTAAGTGAGACACATTCACATTATTTTCAGCCATCACTCGTTAATGATGGGGAAATATTTCCCCAACTATATGAGTTATCTCTTGCTGTGTAACAGACTGTCCCCCAAATTAGTAGTTCTAAACTGCAGACGTTTATTATCTCATCATTTTTCTGGGTTAGGAATCCAAGACTGGTGTAGCTGTGTTCTTTTTGTCTTAGGGCTGCAACTGAGGTGTTGGCCAGTCCCCCATTCAAGGCTCCACTGGGGGAGAATCTGATTTTAAGTTCATTTACATGCCTGCTGGCAAGCCTCAAAACCTGAAGTTTTTCCTGGAGACTGGTCACATGTGCACTGTCTATGTAGTAGGTACCAGGACTCAAGACTCCCAGAAGGAAGGCAGGAGTTTAGCATAGACCATATCATTTGCATAACAAAAGATTGAGAACCTCTGCTCTAGGTAATTTGTAGCTATTGAAGGAGAACATGAAGAGATTTAAAATTTAAAATGCTGCTTGGGTAGCAGGGGTGGGGTGGGTGGCTTGGAGAGTGGGAGCCTGGAGGCAGAGAAAGCAGTAGTTCTTAGTTCTCTAGTGGGACAAGAAGTAGCAGGAGGTTGAACCATGAAACCACTGCTGAGCATATGTTCATAAAGGCAGTATAGAAAGAAATCATGTCCTCTAAAGGAAATCATAATTCATATCTAAAACATTTCAGATCTGGGGCACCTGCGTGGCTCAGTTGGTTAAGCATGTGCCTTTGGCTCAGGTCATGGTCTCAGGGTCCTGGGTTGGAGCCCCGCTTTGGGGCTCAGTGCTCAGTGGAGAGTCTGCCTCTGTTTTCCCCTCTGTACCTCCCCTGGCTTGTGCACGCACTCTCTTTTTCTTTCTCAAATAAATAAATAAATAAAATTTCAAAACAAAACTTTTCAGATTTTTTTTTAAAAGATTTTATTTGTTTATCTGAGAGAGGACAAGGAGAGGGGTAGAAGGAGAAGCGGACACCCTGCTGAGCAGGGAGCCCAACATGCAAGTGGCGGGGGAGGCAGGTGCTTAAGGACTGAGCCCCTCAGGCACCTTAGATTTTTTTTTTTTAAAGAGTGTCCTCTCCTTTATTATTATTATTCCTGGAGATTGAAGGTGGAAGAGAGGAAGAGATTAAAAAAAAAAAACGAGTTGTCAATATCTTAAAATGAGTTGTCAGTATCTTGAAGCGAGTTGTCAATATCTTAAAGAGTCTAGTAATATAGTAATAGAAGAAGGGTATTTGGAGAGAGAGGTTGTGGAGTGGTATTGGTGCCCCAAATAAATGTGCAGCCTGATAAACAGTTTTCTGGGTTGGGAAATATAATTGGTTTGCGTTCCACATCTGGGCCTTCTGTAAAAAGGGCGAGGTATTTCTTAGTTTCATTTTTTTCCCCTTCTCGAGTTTTAATTTTTCTGTGCATCACGCCCAGCGTTGTTTGGTTTTCGTCTAGGTTGAGCTATATCTGCTGCCCAGTCTCTCATTTCCCTCAAATCATAAAGTCCCACGTCTGGGGTGCTTCCTACCTCACCCAGCCCCTTCACGCACACGTCTCATTTCGTGGGTTCCCCGGCACCACCCGGACGGTCCGCGCGAGCTGCAGACGTCCTCCCCATGGCATTGTCGGCGGCAGTGGCTTCGCAAGACAGCGGCCCCCGAGGTCCCCCTAAGGGGGCAAGAGGGGTGCAGGGGCCCTGGGCGTCCTGCTCCAAGTCTCGTGGAGAAGGGCGGCAGCTCCCTTTCAACAAGGGCCTCTTTCAGCCCTCACACAGTCTCGTGGTTCCCAAGGCCCAGACTCGCGAAAAGGATCCAGAAACAACAATCTGAACCCGCTGGCCTTTCCCTACTGCCTCCGTAGAGGCTCATGTTATTCCTGCGCCCCCGCCAGGGCACCCTCCCGGGGAGCGCGGAGCCAGCGTGCTGGGGGAGTCCCGGCTAGCGCTGGAGCTGGCGGCTGCTCCCCACCCCGGGCCCTTCTCACTGCCGGCACTGTCCGGGCCCCAGGGTGGGCCCTGGGGGTGAGGGGTGGGGGGCTGTGAGAGACCCGTCTTTCTGAGGGGCCAGTGTCCACCGGACATGGTGGATGGTGCCCGATGAGATTATCTTGACGAGGAAGATTTACTTTGGCGCTCAGTGGCGACCAAGGGAGCCCTCCCACTGCAATTATTTTCAACTCGGCCGGTGTTAGACCTCGACAGCAGAGCTCCTAGGACGCAGGTGGAAGAAGGTGTTTGGGGAGACCCAGGAAATCTGACCTCTTTTCCACAGCCCTGTCTTGGGAAAAAAGCTTTTGGTTGGCTTACTGGTCTGCCTTCAATCTCATGTGGTAATTGTTGGGGCACTGGGCATCTCATGCAATTTTCTATTTGAAAAACAACGTAAAAGTTTACAAAGAGAAGGGATTTTTTTTGTTTGTTTTTTGTTTTTAATTTGAGGTACAGGCACGAGAGATTTTTCTCAGACTCTTCCCCTAATCTGTCTTCTTCTTGAGCAATACTCCACAGCTGCAGTGTGGGGTTGGGTAGAGCTGGATTGTAATCTCCTGCGGTGATTTATTAATCGTGTGACCTGGGCACATCTCTTCTCTTCTCCAGGCCCTGCTTTCTCATCTGCAACCATAGCTGCTTTATCATAGGTTGGAGTTCCTTAATCAGCAGGGATGGGAAGGAATGAGTAAAGTTCTAGAATAGTGCCTGTCACGTCGATCGCACTTGTTAAAGGAGAAATATTATTTTACTCTCGAGATTGTCACCAGTGTGGCCTCCAGGGCCTTCGTGGAGGAATGAATCAAGGTTTCTTGAAAGGGATATGTGTGTGTCTTATGACCTGAGTAAGGAGCATGACCAGCTTAGTCAACAAGTATTTATATAACAGTATCTACGGACAACACCGTGCTGCTGTATTAGAGATCATTGTCCAAAAAGCAAAAACATAAGCCTTAATGACTTCTAGCCATTACAAACCTGCCATCCTAGGTGACAAGACATGTTAGCAAAAACATTTATAAAAGTATAATTTTTTAAAAACCCAGGTAGGTTTGCAGTTCTTTAGCTCTTCTAATACTTTTTAGTAGTGTTTTTTTTAAAAAAAAAAAGGAGTTCTGCGATTACTCCTAGATGTCTCTACCTTTCAGTGATGGAGATGAGGCCAGTAAGTCACTTCTGGGGTTTTGAAGTTATTTGGGTTTGGGGCATTCACATTCCCATTTACTGTAAAGGTGAAGCCAAGACTGACTCAGACCTGATCGAGACACATAAACACGTGAGCTGGAGGAGCGTGCACCATAATTTACGTCTGCCTTCTAATCTGATCAGCTCTCTGGTTCTTGTCCATGACGAGGGCACTAAGGTGTTCTGGAGAAGTTTGCAAAGTCCCTCACTTCTGCCCTCTGCTGTGGAGGGGTCCCTCTTTCTGCTGCCTCCTACTGTCTCACTTTGCTGTCTGGTCAACTCTGTAGTCTGCCCGGCACCCCACTGCCCTTTAGAACTCTTTTCCTTGAAGCCTTTCCAAACAGGTGCCTATCTTTATATAGCTGAGATGGCCTTTGTGTCTCCATATCCGTCACTGGGTGTTTATGAGAATTTATCCCATCTCCTCCAGGAGGGCTGGGGAGGCCAGGGATCTAGGGCTGCTTTTCATGTAATGCCCCACATTGTTATGGAGTAAACGGATTTCAGAGACAATAGATAAAGGGCATGTTGGGGAAAGCTCACAATGCACTTCTTTTGTTCTTTAGCTTAGCGGTTCTCATCTTGGTCTGATGTCTTCCTGTTAACGAAATACTCATTAGGCAAGGTTCTGAGTTTTTCTGGCAGGAATGTGCACAGGTTTGGACTGGTAGACGGTTCATAGACTCTAAGGAATTTAAATGTCATGGTGCACTGAGAAAGTCAGAGACAGGGAGTTAGGAAGGCCTGAGGCCGGAACCAGGCCCCTAGGCCTCGGTAAGGCCCTTGGGAAGTTCCCTGTTGCTCTCTCCATGGATGTGGGACAGGTGGCTGGAGCTGAGCGCTCAGGGGGTGCTGGGGGAGTGGAGGAATGACAAGTGAGAGTCCTTACTCCCCTTCCAGTCCTATTCGGTCTGTAGTGACGGTAATTATTACCACTTGTTGAGACCCTTTGTCTACATGTTGTGCTATTTAAACAAAACCCACAACGTTACCTTATTTAATCTTCATGAAACATCTGTGAGGAATTGCCACAGTTTTACGCAAGAGGACACAGTAGCCTAAGGTCACACAGGTAGTAAAGCGTACAGTCTGGCTGTGCATCCAGGTGTGTCTAATCTTAGAGATTGTGTTAAGGCTCATTCTCATCTGTTTATCTGTTCATTTTGACTTTTGAGCTTTTTTTTCTTCCCCCACTGGGAGGGAGGGTAACCTAACCTGTGTTAGCTGATGAGAACTTGCGTTCTGCGTTGGGCTTAATGTCCTAGGTGGGTTCTTAGTACGCATTGGCCAAATGAATGAGTGAGCTGTTCCAGGTGAGGGGTAGTAGGAGATGGAGCTGGGCTGAGCCGTGTCTGGGAAAGAGCCACGTTGAGGGGTTCAGAGGAAGGCCTCTCTGACTAGCTATGTGATCTCAGGCAAGGTACCTAAACTCTGTGGGCCTCAGCGTATTACTGTGCAGCATAGGGGGCTGAGGGACAAACAGTGTGATCGCTCTGATGCTAATTCTTATGAGGCATAGGGAAAAGTCTACATTCCTTTGGGCATGTGTGTTCACAGTCAAAGAGGGGAGGCAGAGTCAAACACACATGCCTAGGATTTTCCTCTGTTTTTATCTCAGAGACCTGTATTTGTGATTTATGGTAAAGCTCTTTTCCTGTGCCATTTCTCTCATTGGACAAAGAGATACAGCAATATTTGCATACTTCCTTGCTTAATATATTTGCTACGATTCTCACGGTTTCATAGAAGAGAAATTTTTAGTAGTAATGTGACGAGGCTTAATGATTGTAAAAAGTCGTCCCTAAATATCGTCTAGTGAAAACCTTTCTCAACTGGGAAATGCTGAACTGTGATGGCCTTGAACATTCTGGTTTAACACAGATATTTTATTATTTATTGACTTATTTATAAAGATTTTATTTATTCATTTGAGATACAGAGAGAGAAAGAGGGCGAGAGAGAGAGAGAGAACATGAACGAAGAAGAGAGGCAGAGGGAGAAGGAGGAACAGACTCCCCTGCCAAGCAGGGAGCCCACTGCGGGCCGATCCCAAGACCTGAAGATCATGACCTGTGCCCAAGGCAGGCGCTTAACTATCTGAGTTACCCAGGCATCCCAACACAGCTATTTTAATATCCTGAAAATATCAGGGCTTGTATCAGTTAAGAAAGGCTTCAAGAGCATCAGATTATTCAGATACAACACATAATTACCCAGGTCTACCTTTAATTGAATTCACTGACAATTCCTTAATTGAAATCATTAATTACAACATTATTCTTGTTTTATAGAATAACTTGTTTCAGTGAGAAACTAGATTTCAGAGAGAGGTGAACATTAACATCATGTAACCACTTGGGAAGGGCCAACTTTGATTTTTGATGGTCTTGCCTATTTTGAGGTCTTTTTCTGTGATTCCGATGATCAGAATATACACATTCCAGAAACAAAATTGTCCTTGGGGGTGATGTGAAACCATTAGTGTGAATGACCAGGTACAGGAAGAAGAGAGACTATGTGTTATTTAGAATGCATCAAGAGGAAGACATTAGCGGATTTAATGAGGAAGAAAGCAGACACAGCAGCTGAGTGACTTACACAAGACCACACAGATAAAAAGCGGCAAAATTGAAATAAAACCCCAGATCTTTTGAGCTTCTCTTTAAGTAATTGTTTACTGTACCACACCCGGACATTGGTCCCTATTTCTCTGAGGGCTGACAACCATTTCTTGGATTTGCAAGATTTAGACAGAGGAGAACTTCATTGCTTAAAAAGTTAAGAATTAGTCGCTTCACCCACTCATGAGAGATGATTGGAAAGGGCCAGTGCTTTTGAGAAGTTGGGTGGGGTAAAAAGCTATGCTAGGTGACCTATGTAGCCCAGTCTTTCTCTTCTCTTCTAGTTTCTTGGGTCCGGAGGTATTTTCCTATGTCTCCCCTGCATTCTTACTCCTGGAAGTTGAGCTGACTTCGTCTCTTGCTGCTGTTAGACGTATCCCCCTCCCAAACCTGGTTAACCCCAGGAAAGAGCTTTAGACAAAGGTACCTATTGGAACACATTGTTTTGGCCAAGTTGTCTTCATAGTCCCATTTGTAGGGGACAGGTTATCTTGGTTTCTTTTACAATTGGTTTGGAAGCTACTTCAGGTGCCCTTGTCCCTCAGCTCTCCAGGGTCACTTTTGCCATCAACCAAATATTGAAACAGGTGGAACTAGCCACTAGTAATGAGACCCATGGTAAAAGAAAGTGACTCAGTCCTGGCAGCTCAAGTCAGGTTTGAAAGAGATGACCACGGGCGTCCGAATACCTCCTTGTGACTTTTACAGCAGAGGGCCTTTGACTGGTTTCACCCCCAAAGAATGTGCCATTCCAAGGTCATAGATGCGACTGGTTCATTGTGATGAGATCTACCCACCTGCAGTCTTCTCTCACAAAGCCACCTGCCCCGAGTCAGCTGCTGGAAAACCAGGTCTCCGGGCTCTTGCCAGAGCAACTCCAGCATACGGGGCGTGGGGACGGTGGGAGCTCAGGTTCGGGCTGACGTTTAGGGGCAGGTGCAAAACTCAGGGCTCCAGTGGGAGATTCAGATGAGGCCAGTGGGGAAAGACGTCTGTTAGAAAGTGCTTCCGTTTCTCACTTTTGCTTCGTTTCCTTTTGCTGATCTATTTGCAGTCATTCACGTGTTGCTCACTGAATGTCCCCCAACACACACAGTCCTATCTGCCTTGCTTTTCTTTCTCCCCAGGCTCAGCATGCCCTCTGGGTCACATCAACCCACACTCCAAAAATTTTCTTGGAAATTGTCCAGGTAGTCAGTCTATCCTATCCAACTGGGCACCGTGGCTGTAAAGGAGGAATAATCCAGTGGGAAAACACCCTATGGTATGAAAGAGACATGAGTTCTAAGCCAAGTTACATAAGGTCATAGTTTGTCTCCTTTGGGCAAGTCACTTCATTTCCTAGTACCTCCAGTTTTAATCTTGGGTGATAAAGAGAAGATGCTAGTCCCCTCCCTGTGTACTGAGATGCTGGGAAAAGTAATAAACCAATGCACACCAATCCAAGACCTCCTTTGAAGTAAATCCTATAGAAAGTCAGTAAATTGAGGTTATTGTCACAGTGATGTGAGTAAATGTACCTGCTCAGCTAGTCTCAACTATATAAACACAGGGGGGTTCAAGAGATGTGTTTTTCTGTTAAAATAAATGGCTGACTGCCACCCTCCCCGTTACCCCTTATCTTCAGGGTGTGTGTGCATTAACATTTTTTAATTGCCCAATTCCTGCTTGTGAAGCTTTTGCTAAAACCAGTAAGTTTAGACTATCTGGGGAAAAACTGTATCCTCTTGTTATTGATGTTTTAAAACATGTAAGTATTTTGACCAAAATGCTAAAGAACAAAGTCAATTGTTTAACTAAAAATGCAGAATGTAAATATTTGTGGAGGTATTTTGAGTATCTATTTTCACAATCTCAATACTTCCTTGCAAATGTTTGAGAAAGAGTTAGAATATGGCTCTTTGAAAAGTGTGGGAAATTAAGGATGAAATAAAAACTTGACCCTAGACTTCCTTCCTCAATTTTGAGTGAGATCTCACTGAGGTTCTCTTATAATTGGATGTGGACTTCATTAGTTTTGAATCTGACTTCATATTACTTATTTTTGGAAACTATTAATTGCATGTTAGTAGAGACATGATTTACAGATTTATAGTAGAGACATGGGTATATAGTTCTTGGAAAATTAAAAAAAAATGTGCCTATCATTTTATTCCTTTTTGCATCCATTTATTCCCAGACTCTGCAGATCAATTTGAACTTCATAATTTTATTAGTCATTCACTTTCTTGTTTGAGCTTTTGATCATTTATTCCTTTATTAGGTCAACTATTCATTTATTTATACGTCTATCATCAAATATTCAATGACCTGACCATATGTGCCAGTCAGTTTTAGGTGTATTTATATTTTATCAAAGTGTGGGTTTTTATTTAGCAATTTCTTTAATAGTAGGCAAACCATTTTTTTTTAAGATTTTTATTTATTTATTTGACACAGAGAGATCACAAGTAGGCAGAGAGAGAGGAAGGGAAGCAGGCTCCCCGCTGAGCAGAGAGCCCGATGTGGGGCTCAATCCCAAGACCCCAGGATCATGACCCGAGCTGAAGGCAGAGGCTTAACCCACTGAGCCACCCAGGTGTCCCAACCAATTTGTTTTAAAGCACATACTGAACACAGGAGAGACATATGAATGTGCCTTCCTATGGTAGTAAGGGAATGGCCACTGCTGAGATGGAGCCCAGTTACGCGGACACCAACAGAAGCATGTTGTGGGCACTTGGTCCTGCTTATGGGTGTTTTCCCCTCACAAACTCGTTTCATCCTAACAATGACTCTTCACACTCTCATTTTAGAGGGGACAAAATGGAGGCAAAAAGCCTCAGTTTTGGTAGTGTTCTTAGAGTTACAGAGCAGTTAAAAAACTACTGGATTCAGAAGAAGCATACTGGTGCCTGGGTGGCTCAATGGGTTAAGCCTCTGCCTTCGGCTTAGGTCATGATCTCAGAGTTCTGGGATTGAGCCCCGCACTGGGCTCTCTACTCAGCTCAACAGGGAGCCTGCTTCCCCCTCTTCGCCTCCCTTTCTGCCTACTTGTGATCTCTGTCTGTCAAATAAATAAAGTCTTAAAAAAAAAAAAGCAGCAGCATATTACAAATCTTAAGCTTTTCTGTGGAAAATTAAAGTAGCAAAGTCATGTAAAGTGATTACATCTCAATAACTGTTTAAAAGACTACAAAGTCATTATTTTTGTGACTGCACCAAGTAACTGATTTAAAAGGTGGCTTCCAGGGGGGATTTGAATCTGCCATCCATGAGCAGTGGGAGCTGGGGTATGTTGTTTCTCTCCCCTGTGCCTCTGTATTCTCATCTATAAATTCAAGAAAGGGATTATGAGCATTAAATGAAATAATAAATATGAATAATTCAGCATGTATCTGCACATGATAAACAATAAATATCAGCTATTTGTTATTACTATTAATTTTACTATAAATGTATTTCCTCTGTTCCCCACAAGAGCGGAAAAAGCTGATAAAATAGCAGATGAAATTAAGATAAAATTTTTGACTAAAACAAAGTCAGCAACTTTGAACCTCATGCAACTGAAACATCATATTTTATGAAATTGATAAATTCCCCACAATATATCATACAAGGTACCGCAGTGCCCAAATTTTATGATGCCAAGAAGCAATTTCTTGTGCAAGAATAGAACGCTGAGAGAATAAGTGATTTTTTGCAATTCAGTTTGTATTTATCGAGCTTCTGCATGTTGAGAACAGTGGTGGGCACTGCAGGGGGTAAGGCAGGTGACTCAGGAAAGGGAGCCCAAGGATGGTTCCTCCACTGCCAAGCATACAGTTTTATGGCTACGGCAAAGCACATACAGACCAAAGATTACATAGCAAGACCTGACAGACGGGGAAAGTGAGGTAACCATAGCTTTAGAACCAGAAGGGAGAAGCTCTGTTTACAGAGTCTTCCAGAAAGCTCCAGGTAGGTGATGGGACCACTTTGAGTGGCAAAGAAGTGAGAAGTGCATCAGAATATTTGAGCAAACTATTAACTAGGAGTCCAGGAAACTTAGGGGATTTTTTTTTAGAAGATTTATTTACTTATTTGAGAGAGAGAGTGCAAGAGAGTGCTGGGTGGGGGGGAGAGGGAGCAAGAACCCAAGCAGAAACCTAAGCAGAGCCCCACGCAGGGGCTCCCTCCCACAGCCCTGAGATCGGGATCCTGAGATTATCCCCTGAGCCGGCCGCTCAACTCACTGGGCCACCCAGGTGTCCCTAGGAGACAGGTTTCAACAGCAAGTCAAGAAAGTGAAATCTGGATGGCTTAGTCAGTTAAGCATCTACCTTTGGCTCAGGTCATGATCCCAGGGTCCTGGAATTGAGTCCTACATTGGGCTCTCTGCACAGTAGGCAGTCTGTTTCTCCCTCTGCCTTCTGCCCCCCCCCCCCCCCGCTTGTGCTCTCTCTCTCCCTCTCTCGACAAACAAATGAATAAAAATATTTTTAAACAATTTGAAATCATTTCACTTTATTAACATCTTTGAGCTGAGAATTTACTTGTTGAGATTTATACAGCCCTGGGGTAGGGGGGGAAGCATGGGCTTTGGAAAAAGATAATTTGGATTATCTCCGTCCTGCATTTACTAGCTGCATGACTATATCAATATATTTGGCCTTCCTGGGCCTCTGTTTCCTCCTCTGTAAAATGAAGAAATTTCTTGTTCTACCTAAATAGCCCGTTAGGAGGCTCCAGGGAGAGGAGGGGTCTAACTGTGCCTCAAAGCTGCCCAAAATTCTGTGAGTGTAGGGATTTTTCAACAGTGTCTGTTTTTAAAGGTCCTACCTCTTCCTAGCTCCGCACCCCCACAAGCTTGAAAAGTATGTGTAGCCTAGATAATATACAGAACAAACTTTCCCTTGTATAGCAGTCCCCCCCCCCCCACCATTAAATACTTCTGAGTTCCTGGTAATTCTCTTGTCAACCACTTCCTTTTGTTGAAATCTTGAAGTAGTCTTGATGTAGAAAGTGGCCGTTGGTGCAATGGTGAATGAATGGGTTTGTTAAAATTACTGCCTGATCTTCGGAGAATGGTGGTCTCTTCTCATTCTTTGCCAGAGTTTTTAAGTCCCTCCTGGTCATAGACACTTAGCCTTAAATACTTTTAATTGACCACGTCTTGCTGTTCTGTCTTTCTAGCTTGCCAAATAAGCTTTCCTAAATATATCGTCTGATGACTCCTCCAGCTTGTTATGCTTTCAGTTTCTTACATCTTGCGTTATTTGAAGATGTTTCTATTTACCTAATCTCTAAGCAGGCCCAAGGGAAAGCAGGCTGCCTCCAGGCTCCACACACGCTGTCTGCGTTCATTGGCCAGAAGGGATAAGATTCACTTCCCTTTATTCATCACACAGGTCACTACATTTCTGACTCAGCTGCACATTCCTTCCTCTGTGATACTCTAATTTGAATCTTTGCTACTCTTGATGCCCCCGTGGGGGGGGGGGTTAGTTTTATTTGTCGTTATGTTCTTTTCTGTTTTCTTCTCTTTGGAAAGTCTAATACCTTGCCCCTATTTTAGTCTCCAAAAGGAGTGAAAAACGAATATAAAATGATCTTCAGGTTATGTGACCATAAGGTTAATTAGTACAATGGGTATTAGTCCACATGGCTGGAGGGTTGGAGGAAGTGTGAAAGAAGCCATTAGTGTAAAACTGTAGGAGCGCCTGGGTGGCTCAGTCATTAAGCATCTGCCTTCAGCTCAGGTCATGATCCCGGCGTCTTGGAATCGAACCCTGCATCAGGCTCCCTGCTCATGGGAGGCCTCCTTCTCCCTCTCCCACTCCTCTGTTGTGTTCCCTCTCTTGCTGTATCTCTCTCTGTCAAATAAATAGAATCTTTAAAAATAAATAAATAAAATTGTAGTATATGTTTAAAAACAAAGTTATAATTTTCATCTTTTCCTTATTCTTTGATGTAATTTATCTTGTACTTCAGGGTTAAAATGTATCTTCCTATCCTGAAATCTTGGATATTAACCCTTGCTCCCTAGTCTTCTTTTTCGGGATACCTGACAGCCAAGGCAGAGGTTGAATTGACCAACATAGGTTAGGCACCCTTGGCTATTGAAAGAAAATCTTCCTGGGAAGATAAGGATTAAAGTTTTAATTGTGCTGCGTTGTCTGATCTACCCTCCTTCTTTCCCTCCTCTGCCTCCCCCTTTTTCCTCTTCCTCACCTTGTTGCTTTGCGATGCTCTTCATACCACTTCTCCCCTGGCCCAGTAGGATCTAGAACTCCAAGATGGCGTCCTTCTGCCTTACAGTGCTCTGGGCAGTGTTCCTGTCCGCCCCAGGTGGAGTGGTCTGCAGCTAGAGCTTTCTCCCCAAGCAGTCAGGCTGCCATGAGCACGATGTTTTGGTATGTTTGCCGCTTCCTGTTGCAGAATTTGGGAAGTGAATCTGGTAACTGCCTGAAGTGAAACACTTCTCCTTACTGTCTACAACAAAGAGAAGTTACATGAAATTGATGCAGATTCTTTGGAGTAAGGTTAAAGCACTGTGTTTTAAGGAGGCCCCAAGGAGCAAGGCAAGAACCTCAGCTTCACCCTCTGAATCTGGCTACACGACTTACTGTAGCCTGAGCTTCTTCTGAACAGATAGTATCTTCCTTGCATAGTTGCTGTGAGAAGGCAATGAGGTAATTTAAATGAAATGCCAGGTGCTTGGGAGGCACACTCAGTAAGCGGTAGCCATTTCTCTTGTGGAAAATATATGTTGTTTTGTATCCATGTTGTAGACTATGCCTCCTGAAGTTTATTTTTTGAGCTGCATTTGTATGATTCATATTTCTTTCTTTCTTTCTTTCTTTTTAAGATTTAGTTATTTATTTGACAGAGTGAGAAATCACAAGTACGCAGAGAGGCAGGCAGAGAAAGACAGGGAAGCAGGCTCCCTGCTGAGCAGAGAGCCCGATGCGGGGCTCGATCCTAGGACCCTGAGATCATGACCTGAGCTGAAGACAGGCTTAACCCACTGAACCACCCAGGCTCCCTGTATGATTCACAATTCTAACATAGCCTTGTACTCTGGGTAGGTGTTTGTGTCCACCTTCCCCAGCAGAAGGAAAAATCCCTGGCAGAAGAGAGGTTTGGTGTCCTCCTTGTTCTGTGGAGGTAGAGAAGCACAGGGTGCAGGGCCTAAGAGTTCAGGCCGGAGCTGGGCTGGCTGGGTTCCAGTGCGACTCCTTGACTGCTAGCTGTGTGACCTTGGACAAGTTGCTCTGCCTCTCTGTGCTTCAGTTTCCTCACCCATAGAATAGGGATAATAACGTATACTACCTCAGAGAGTTTGTAAGAATTAAAAGAAAAAAAGTTCACTAGTAAGGACAGAGGCTTAGGAGAGTGCCTGGCTTGAGGTTTGCTGTTACTAGTCACAACTCACATCGGACTGCCTGCCTCATGGTGACTGTTCCCTAAATGCAAACTGTAGATGAGTGGACGGTTGAGGCTCCCTCTGTCCCTGTGCTCTACAGGGGCCCTAACTCAAAGTGCGAACTGCACATGCTGATAAGAGATAAGGAGTATTGAGTGGAACATAGGCTCCTGTTCATGGGGGAGCATTCTTGGGAGGCGGGACCGTGACTGGGACCGTACAGGCAGAGTCCAGCTCATCAAGTGTGCCTCAGAGCATTCACTGTTCCCTTCAGCAATATTTTGGACTGTCACCTGCAAATGATTGCAGCCTGGCCTCCAATGGGGCATTCAGGTCTCTGGGAGAGCTATCCCATTTCTCCAGTTCCCGGCCCTCCCCACACAGGGCACCTTTCCCCCCGCCATGCTCCTTCACTTGGTGAATTCCTACTTGCCCTTCAAGTCTCAGCCCAGCTGAGAATCCTTTTAGGAAGCCTTTGCTGGCCTCCAGCAAGCTTCTGCAGGACCCTCTATTTCCCTCTCACTGGGTACCCCAGGGTTCCTGGCCGTATACTTTTTGGCAGTCAGTTCTGTGGGGACAGGACTGTGTCCAACTTGCTGTGCTATATTTGTAACTCTTGGCCTCTGGCATAATAGAGTCTAAAAATATGTTTCACAAATGATACATGGAACACTAGAAAGTGCTATTGGACGTAAGCAGTTTCTAAGAGACATTATCCTTGCACTCAGTAAGGTCACCATGCCGGGGGTGTGGTGGGGGTGGGTTCAGGAGAACATAGCTTTCATGGGAACATACCCATGCATTTTACAACTACGGAAAGTAACAAGTAGGCAGACTCGTAACACCCGATTTAGAAAATAGTCTGATTATATGTAGAACTAACTCAAAACCTCAGTGTTCAGCTTAGAGTAGACTTTGGAGATACAAATTGAATGGGGGGATTCAGCACAGATAAACCACAGAATAAGGACTGACTAAATATTGTACATATTTTCTTGTAATAGCTATTCTTTGCCTAGTTATTGATGGTCCATCTAAAGGAAGCAGGCTCGGAAAGTTTAACCCATCGTATTTTTAGAAGTACTTGAGTGAACTCTAACAACTCCTTGAGAGTTACGGCAACGTCCAGGACATTTTTTTGTCTTTGTTGGGCATGTGATATATTACTGCCTGCTGGGTCCAGTGTCTTCTAAGGAATTCTGCAGATCAAGTGCAGGGGTGTGACGGGAGACTTGTTCTGAAACAATCATCAGCCTGCTTGAAACAGTAATTAAAAATATTCCTAAGTCTGCTCAGAGTGTTGTCCACAATGCTTGCTACACATCCTAGAATTGTTTCCATAGAGTGTAGGCTCATATCACCCTTGACACTCCCTAAAGGCGTCATATCAGGTTGAGTGGGCTACCTGTATGCCTTTCTAACTTCCACAAGAATATTAAAAAAAAAAAAAAAAGGGTGGGGGGGAGAGAGAGAGAAGAGAAGGAAATCCTTGTTGATCTTTGATCCTGTACTTATAATGCCTTTTATACCCCCAAAGTATTGATAACTTCCCGATAAAATGTGAACTCCCCCATAGGGGGAGATAAATGAAACTTTCCCATTCTTGTTTTTCTTCCTCAACTGGAGGAAAACAGAAAAAGAAGGACTGCTTTTGCTTTGGGATAGGATTTATTTTTGGCTTATTTGTTGATTTGGGGGCATGTTACGAGCCTGTTAGGAGAGAGGAAAGCGCTGAAATCTGTAGGACGAGGCTTTTCATCCTGCCTCTGGCACCAGTCAGGCACACATACTGGGGTGAATCCCCTGTCCACATGATGGGCAGTTTCCCCACCTGAAAGGCAAGGAGAATGTATTTACCTCATGTGGCTGACATCTGCATTCAGCACAAACTGGTCAACAAGAATTTTAAAATCTGACTACAACTTGCTTTTTTACATACATCTCTGTAGAAAGAAAACTGGGTTTGAGCCAGAACCCTAGAGTTTTGGTTCAGCTACTTCTTAGATCTCAACAAGTTAACTCAGAAGCAGAACCATGACCTGGAAGGATTTTGAAGGATCATCCAGTCTGGCTCCTTTGACTTACAAATGACCAAACTGAGGTCCAGAAAAATGCCAGGCTTTGCTTCAGGCCATGTACTGGCCATAAATCAGGAGTCAGGGGGTGCCCTGTCCCAGGGTTCCTGCCTTTGGTAAAGAGCTATGCTGATTTGTCATGATATCATCAATTTTTCCTGGTGTCTACCTAATTTGATAACTAGAGTGCCAAAAAAGCTACTCTAGATCAAAACAGGAAAACGGCAATAATGAGTGATCAAGAGAGAATTACAGACTGGAGAGCCTTAGGACTCAGGTGTAGTCAGAAAACAGGCGGAGAGGTATAAATATCAGAAGGACTTAGACACGGACTCCCAGTGCTAGAGCTCCTGATTCCCCATCAGTTCCTTCCCATGACCCCTGCCTCAATCTGGTGGGAATCGGAAAGGCACACTTACCTCTTGTTGTTGAAAACCTTCACAGTGGGGGCACCTGGGTGTCTCGGTGTGTTAAGCCTCTGCCTTTGGCTCAGGTCATGATCTCAGGGTCCTGGGATGGAGCTCCGCATCAGGCTCTCTGCTCAGTGGGGAACCTGCTTCCTCTTCTCTTTGCTTGCCTCTCTGCCTACTTGTGATCTCTGCCTGTCAAATAAATAAATAAAATGTAAAAAAAAAAAAAAGATTTAAAAAGAAACTTCTGGGACAACATAAGTTAACATCTAAACATAAATTTTTCTACATCCTTCTAAATAATAGGAACAGTGACAAACTGCTACCAGAATTTTCAGCGTGTTGTCAAATGGGATTTATAAACCAAACACACCTGTGTAATCAGCACCCTGATCCAGAAATAGAACATTATCCGCATTCCAGAAGCATCCCGTATGCCCCCACCATGTACTACCTCTCTCCTCACTTCTAAGAGCATGCATTCGTGTTTTTTCCCCCTGTTTTTATACTTGAAGTATAAATGGAATAAAACAGTACATATTCATTTGTGTCTGGCTTCCTTGGGGGAATATTTTGGTGTTGGCTTAGTTCCACGAGAAGTAGGATTCCAAACTGGGGGGCCGTCCGTGGACAGAAAACGTCTTCTGTGTACTACAGCCTCATTGTCATGATGAAAAGCTGGTGTCAACATAGCGGTTGATTAGTAAGAGTGTGTAGGTGTAATGGAGTTGAAACTTATCCTCGTTGCCAAGATTTTTGTACCTTACATGATTCATTTTACACTAAATTATCATTTTAGTTAGGCCAATGGATGTAAGTAGTACAAAATTGAGGAAAGTGAAAAATAAAACTCTTTCTCTTGTGTGTTTCCCTTGAATTTGTTACTTTTAAGCAAATTTTTGGTTCTGTCGTATGTTCAGAAGAGACTAATGAATTTTCTAAGTAAGTAATCCAAGTAAATAGAAACTCTTAAGGATCCCAGATGACTCCGTCTTAGTTATCTGTGGATTCTTATGGTCTAACTAAATGACGGGTGCGTGGTAGGGATCCAATTAATGATGGCTGCTGGAACAAATCTATAAACGAATGGTTAGGTCAGTGAAACAAAGCAACATAACTTTCTGATTCTGGAGAGTATGTGTCATCAAAGGAAAGAGTGGCAGTAAGAGCCTTAACATTCCTTGTAAATACTGGAAGGCTGTTGTGGAAGTCATTTTGCCTTTGGTATCTGGAGACAAGCAGCTGTTATTCTCTAGTCCCCACAGTGGGAGAGACTGCTAAGACTCTCCTGGAGTCCCTTTTCCTCTGCTTGTCTGAGTAATGGGATTCCTGAGTATTAGCAAGGCACACAGATACTCAGCTAGACACAGTATTTCACCGCATTCCTTGTAGCGACAAAATGAAGTTCTTGCCAATGGGGTGTCATCAGAAGTGATGTGGCAGCTTTTGGAAGTTTTTTTTTTTTTTTTTTTTTTAAGAAACATTTCTTCTGGTGGGGAAATGGTAATAGGATAGTTAAAGGGAACCCAGAGAGGAAAGACACTCATTGGTAGCAGAGTTTCCCTGCTTGTCCCTGTTCTGTTGGGTGAGAGAGACACAAGCTTCTGTGTTATGAAGACATTATATCTTAGAGGATCTTTTTTTTTTTTTTTTTTAAGACCTTAGCATGTACCCTAATTAATATAGAAATTGGTACCAAAAATTGGTGTTATGGTAACAAAACCTAAAGTAAGTTTGTGGATTCAGGTAGCAACAGGCAGTAGGCAACATTGATACAATATTTTATTTTTTCACAGATACTAAATTTATTATATAATTCAAAGTTGGCACAATATTTTAGCTAGGAAAATTGGTAACATTTGTTATTCAGTGGCATATCATTTACTAAAATAGTTACCTACCATAACTATTGGATGATGAGCCTTCTACCTAATGACCTTTAGCTCAAGGAGAATAGCTTAGAATATAAGTATATGTTGCCTAGCCCTCACTACTGCTAATAGTGTATTATAAGAGGAAAAGGAAGTTGGGTAATTATTAATCAGTAAGCAATATAGCTCTGATAATAGAAGTTTTCTCACTTATGGTTTGCAATCTAATATGACTCAGAACTTTTTTCAGGCTGTGCAAGCCTGAAAATCTGTCTGCATCCCCAAGTAGCTGCAGGTAAATTTGATGATGAAGGTCTTTCTCATCAGCTCTCTGTTAAGTGTTCTGCTTGTCCAGACAATGGAAGTCAGCCCAGAGCAAAGACTGAATTATAAAGACATGCCTTCTCAACTGTTTCAGATGGCTCTCACCAAAGGTAGCCAACATTAAGTTGAAGGAGAGAGGAAAAGGCTGAGCATAAAAAAAAAAAAGAGAGAGACTTAGCTTAACGGCTGTGACCAGAGAGATCTTTGGATTTTGTTACTTTCCTATGGGAGCCGATAGATGAGGATCTTACTTCAGGGCGGGGTGAATGTGGTGTCTCCACAGAAAGAAGAACGTGTTCATGGATACTGTGCAGAGTGGTAACCATGGCAGACACTGGAAAGTTACCCTGACAACCATTTTTCTTTCTCTCTTTTTCTAACAAAATATCTTCCCCCCCCCCATTCCCCACCCCATGTATTAGCAGGGTACATGGTTGCCTACCTGTGACTATATTCCTTCACCCTTCTTTGGGATTAGGTGTTGCTGGTGACTCATTTCTAGCTAATGACATGAGAAAAGGAGTTTTGTACCTGGTGGAAAATCATTGAGTATTGACTTTCTCTTCACCTCCTGGCTCTCCTATTGGCAGAGAAATAGTCAGAAAATGATAGCTTCCCTGGGCCACAGAGAGAAGCTTCATACTGATGACAACAGAGCCACCCAGCTTGTGTGATATCACCCACTTGCGGACTGTGATGTGGAAGAAAAGGAAACTTTGGTTTTACTTAAGCCACTGTATTTTGGTGGTGGTGGGGGGGGTGTCTTCATTTCAGCAACTTAATGTGGAGGCTTTTGTGCACTGTTGGGTTCAATACATAAAAAACCAGAAACAACTTTAAGTATTCTAATCAGGGAAGGATTTAACACAGAGAACTAGGTGCTTACTGAAGCATTAGAAGGGTTGAAGAAGCAAGTTCTAGATTGTTCCAAAGTTTTCCAGGAATGGCTACAAAACTCCAGCTAACTAGCCCATCAGGGGAGCTCCTACCTCTGAGGACAGCCCTAGAACTCTTCCAGGATCAAGAACTTGCTGCTGCCACCACAGTTTCTGAACACCAAGGTGGCTATGGGATGGACCCTACAGCATGGTGTCAAGGAGCCATCATTTCCTTTCCCACAGAAATAGTCAAAAAGAGATGGGAAGGGTGTGTCTGCTTCACTTCTGCCCTCTATATCTCCCTGTCTCACTTGTGTGTCATCCCCTTTTGGGACCCAGTTTACGCTCAGAACCCTTGCTGCAAGGGAATCTGGGAAATGTAGTTTTTGTCTTTGCAAACTCTGAGGAGAATGAAGGAAAACTGAGCAAACAAATCCAGTCCTACCGCTTAGGTATCTCTCCTGTAAAATGGAGACGGTGTATTACATACCTCAAAGGTTTATTAGGAGAATTAGATGAGATTTATGTATGTAAAGCACATAATTGAAAACTCAACAAACTATAGCTATTCTATTGGCCAGGGATTGCTAAGGATGATTTTTTCTGTATAATAATATAAAAGTAGCTACTTCTATTCTGAAAGCTAGCTGCTTTCCCAACTACATTTTCTTTAGTGAAGGCTCCGTGGTTTGACAAGAGGGTGAGGAATAAGGCGGGGCAGAGAGTAGGGGTCTGATCATTTTTAGACCGTCTTCATGATCCAGCATTCTATTTTAGAGCAGTGAGAATCTATCGAAGGGTTTTAGGTTGAGAGAGGCATTAGCAGACTCCCAGTTCTGGAAGCTCTCTCTGGTGGCACAGAGAATGCATTAGAAGACACAAGACAAAGGGCAGTTAGTGCACAGTTGCGATAACGTGGGCAAGTGATGGTAGCAGGTCAGGCTACTTGAGTGGTGTCAGTGGTGAGGGAGATGAGCAGCTTGGGAGTGTCCTCAGCAGGACCTGGTGAATTACTCCCTTAGAATCCTGCCAGGGGAATCTTAGGGTCATAGAATAAATTTTATGCTTTTCAGTTAGCATATGCAAAATGAATGTAGGTGCTATTGTATACTTATTACCTGGTGTGAATTAAAAACCTGATTCTGATTCATACACTTAAATAAGAGGAAAGGAAGATGCTAGCATCTTCTTTGGTTTACAACTATGAAGGAACAAAGTATCATAAGATCTGTGACTTGGCCCAAAGTTATCCAAGAGTTATTTCATGGCTGAGTGTGAAGATGTTCAAAGCGGAATTATGCCGCTGTATTATGTATCAGTGACTGAAATGCTGGCAATTGCTTTACGTTATGTGATCAGACATTGGAATAATTTAGACATTTTACAAGATAGTAACAAGATCCCTTAGCCAGGGAGGCCTTGGATGGACGTACAGAGAAAGGTCTAGCTGTCTGTGCTGAGGAGAATCTTGCTAGACTGCCATCTCATTAATCTGTTTGGATCCTCAATCAAAAATAATGAAGCTGATAGATCCTTATGATTTGTTTAAAAAGGAGTAGATTATAAAGTGTAGTATGCCTGGTTTTAAAATCAGCAATGTCTGATATAGTTATAGGACATTGCAAAACTGCAAAACTGAAGGATAGACATCGGTCAAATAAAAAGAAGTTGTTCAGGTGTCTAGCGAAGAGTTCTCGTCAGCTCTGTTGTCACATCACTGGTGGCAAATGCCAATGTTGTCGGTATCATTCCAGGTAAAAGGTCAGTCACATTCCAGTTTCCTTACTCTGGAGTGTTTCCTGTTGCAGTCTCAATATACAGAGGGAGAAAATAGGCTCAGTTCATGGGGTAGGAGCAATCTCTTTCATTCCAAGGAGAAGGCATGCTTTGTTCATTCACCAACCGTGGACTACTCAAAGAAATTAAGTCATTTAAACAATCTCCAAACTGTTTGATTCAACTAAAAAAGTAGCCATAGAATTTGCTGCCTTGTAAGATGTTCCTACTTATTTTTCTTCCACTCAGATCATCTGCGTTAATTTCCATCCTCCTGATCCTTCTTCTTCTTCTTCTTCTTTTTTAATATTTTATTTACTTATTTGACAGAGAGAGAGATCACAAGTAGGCAGAGAGGCAGGCAGAAAAGGGGGGAAAGCAGGCTCCCCACTGAGCAGGAAGCCTGATGCAGGGCTTGATCCCAGGACCCTGAGACCCTGACCTGAGCTGAAGGCAGAGGCTTAACCCACTGAGCCACCCAGGTGCCCCTCCTGATCCTTCTTGAATCCAGTGAAAAAAGTATAATTCAGAATAACTCTAGCTTCCTGAATTAGTGTCTTTGAACTGTTGCAATTTTTAGAAGTTTAATTTCTATAGATACCATACATATGTGAGGTTGATCACTAATTTTACCAATTTGATTTATGTACTGAAGACTTATCGAATGCTCCTTATGTGTTGGACTCTCTTGACCAGTCAAATTTTTTCCCGTATATACTTCCCTGACGATAAACTTTCCTGAGCCTTCAGGGTCCCCATGTCACACATATGGAAACTGTCTGCTGCCCAGCTAGAAAAAATGAGTTACCACGTGGTGACACATAGGGTCACTTGACTGGTGTCCCATGGATGGGCCAGATGATCTCTTTACACCAACCCACCATCTTTCTTAGGTCATTTTCTTCTCCCCCCCGCATTGATCCTTTTCGTGTCATGCTAACATGACTTAGAATAATGTAAAGTAGCTACAAGATCTAAAAATATTATTTTAAAAAAGTATTATCAAAAAACATGGTAATCTTATGTTTTCCAGTCTCTAAAAAAGGTACAGGTTTATTTTTTATTTATTTTTTAAGATTTTATTTTTTAAGTAAATTCTACATCCAATAAGGGGCTCAAATTTAACAATCCCAAGATTAAGAGTCATATGCTCTACTCACTGCCAGCCAAGTGCCCCTAAGGATACAGATTTAGATTAGATTCTTTAAAAGAATGCAGAAGGAAACAGGAGTTCCAATGAAAAAAATCAGGCAAGCAAGTTACAAAAATTTTCAGTTTTTATTAACAGTTAACAGTTTATTAAAATTCTTAAGGAATCTATTTCCAGCTTTAAAATCATACAAAGAAGATAGAAGAGGTAGACAAGTAGGAAAAGTCAGGAGTCTGAGTCAGAGTTGCTTAAAAAGCCAAAAAGCAGGTAATTTTTTTTTTTTTCCTATAGTCTTGGCACATATCCTTTCTATGGCTTTCTAACTCAGTGAATTTTTTTCCACCTTTATATTTTATTTTTCTTTTCAAATGTAAAGGAATATGTATCTCTTATCATAATCTTAAAAAAACCTCATCAATTATACAGACCAGGAAACAGCAGATTATGCTCCCACCCCTCAAACACACCTCTTTCCACCAATTCCACCTGGGAAGTAATTGCTGTTCATAGTTTGGTATCTTTCTCTGAATTCAAAAGCAATTCTATTTCTAAAATACTACTGCATTCTGAGAATAGAATCCTGTGTATTCCCATCCTGTGTTTGTGAGCGAGACTGTGCAGATGGATGAAAGAACAGAACAGTAAAAGGAAATTCTTACCGGATTAAATGAAATCTTGGAATGCTGTTTTTGAGATTAGCTTTAGAGTTTTCTCTTACTCTGTTACGGACTCGATTGTGCCCCTCCTTCCCCTCCCCCAGCCCTCCAGCTCCTGCCACCGCTGGTCCTGTTCATATGCTGCAACCCTAACTCCCAAAGTGAGACTGCATTTGGAGAAGGGCCTGTAAGGAGGTAATTAAGATGAAATGAGGTCATATAGACTCTGAGAGGGTAGGACTAGGGTCCTCATGAGAAGAGACAGTGGAGTGCTCTGCCGTTCCCTGCACAAGCACAAAGGACAGATCATGTGAGCACGTGGCGAGGTGGTGGCTGCCGGTGAGCCAGGAAGAGAGGTCTCACTAGAAACTGACTGTGCTGGCACCTGATCTTGGTCTGTTGTTTAAACCACCAGTCTGTAGTATTTTATGGTAGCTGGGGTTGACTAATGCATAGCCCAGGGGCAGAGAGTTAGGACGGAGCCTCCATCACCAGGTAGCACAATAAAGTGACACACGGGAGCTGAGTACAGTCCCAAGGGAAGGAGACCAGATGCTCCTTGACTAGGAGGCTCCTTGACTCAAGGATACCAGGTCTCTTGGACTAAGAGGCAAGTTCAAGAGAAATAGGAAAGAGGCCCCTGAAGATTTCCCAAAGAGACTTCCCCCTCTCTGAAGAGCTGTTGTCAAGATGATCAGAATTCCCCTCCTTCTTGACCTGTCATGGCTAAGATGGTGATTATTCCAGAATGAAATGGCTCCAGTCATCTCTAATAATATCTTAAAGTTAAGAACATAAAATACCTGTACCCAAGCCCTCTGCTTGCTCAATCTCCAGAGCCTTGCTCTTCATGGGAAAAGAACTTGGACGTCTTCCATGGCAGCCACTCTCTGTGGAGAGCCCCACCCCAGCAACGCTCTGGCAGGTAGAGCAGGGTGAGATGCGCCTACACAGCATAATTAGAATAGGTTACCAGAAGAATGGGACTGCCTTATATTTTAAGTTAGTCTTTTGAGATCTTCCCATTAAAAAAATTTTAAAATACCTTTATAGATGATTGAAATTCCATTTTTCAGTTTAAAAAGTGATACGAAACAAAGATGACAACACATAATGATATCTTGCTCAGGCACAAGGGAACACCAATTAATTTCCAGGAGAAGTAAGTTTGTTTTTATGTTCTTTTTCAAGATGAAAAATTATCATCTGAATGGAGCTTTTAAGTAAATTAACATACTTTTGATATTTGCTTTATTCAAAAATCTTTTATGTTTTATTCTTTTGTCATTATATGTAAGCTCATCTTTTGTTTTTTATTAATTTGCAAAATGTTTTTGTATTTTTAACTTACCCAAAAGCTGAGTTTTACCTGTTCTAGAATTAATGTTTTCCAATGTGTTTATTTCCATTTTTGTTAATGTTATTTCACTTACTTTTATTTTCCTTTGGATGATTCTTTGTTATTTCTGTTACAGGAAATTTAATGGATGTTTAATTTAATTCTTGTCTCCCTTTTATTCCTAATAACAAAGAAATGATACTTTTGCAAAAAAAAAAAACTAACAGAAATAAAATGTCTCAATTAAGATAATGTTTCAATTATTTTAAATGCCTTCCTGTCTATCTTCTCATTTGATCCTCAGATCAACCCCTGAAGTTGGAGTTTATAATCATTATTTATCTCCACATGTCAGATGGAGAAACCAAGAGGCCAATAAGTTAATTAAATGACTCATTTAAGGTAGAATAGCTAACTAGTGACAAAGTAAATCTCAAATTTCAAAATTAAAATGCTGTGATAATAATGGAGAAAGTCTACTTTGGCAAGGCTAGCCAAAATTATAATGTATATATATTTTTTTATTTAAAGGTATTTTCTACCAGTTGTAAGCCTTCACCATCCACATGCTAACAATTCCCACATTTCTATTTCTGCCCTGACCTCTACCTTGAGATCCAGGCTTGAAGTCCAAGTACTTATTGAAACTCCTCTTGGGGGTTTCATGGACATCATAGTAGGAACAGTACCAAACTGTGAGTCCCAGCACCATCCCCAACATATTCTTTCTGCAGAGTTACCCATGACAGTAAATGGCAACTTGGTTCTTCCAGTTGCTTAAGATATCAGTCTTGGTGTTATCATTGCCTCTTTTCTTTCTTGCATATCCTACATCACATTCATCAGCAAATTTTATCAGTTTTACCTTCAAGACATGTCCAGAATATGACCAGTTCTCTTGTACACTGGGATCCTGGGAAGCTGCTACAGAAAACCACTAGCATGTAGGAAGTTATTAGGGAGTGCTCTTGGGGTTGCCCATCTATGAATGGGCGAAGCTGTGACCAGGACTGGAAAGGGACAAGTTGTGCTAAAACTCCAGGAAGGTTTCAATCAATTACGCAGGGAGGTCGGAGACTGGGTTGACTTTCAGAGATACCCTCATTGTGGAGAATGGCTCTCATTTCTACTTTGTGTAGACCAATCAGTGGATACAGACTAATCACAGGAAGGGGGTATAATCCTGGGTGAGGCAGCTTTCTTCCAACGAAGGACAGTCAAAGGAATGATTATTCTGGAGGAAATAATCAGAGTGATGTGATAGTTGGGATTGGGAGGCCCCTTAAGAATGAATGGTTACGAGATGCTCTTTTAAGGATGCTGACATTGCTCTGCCTACTTGTGATCTCTGTCTGTCAAATAAATAAATAAAATAAAATTTAAAAAAAAAAAAAAAGGATGCTGACATTGACTTGAGACCTGGAAAACTGAGTGATAGACCAGATCCAACCCCTCCAAGAGGTGGGTGAAAAAGAGTAAGGTGAGAATATGAGCTTGGTGGGTAGAAGAGTCAGATTGAAAACCAGAGCAGCTGGCTGGAAGGTACTGAGGGTGGGGAAAGTGATAGGGGATGGAGTTGGAGGTACAGACGTGGGCTCGATTGTGAAGGAAGTTGGGATTTATCCTAAGTGTGAAGGAAAGCTGTGGAGACTTTGAGGTACTGGATGTCTCTCTGACTGCTATTGGAGAATAGCTTTGAGGAAGTTAGGAATGAAAGCAGAGAAACTCATTTTGGTAGCTATTGCAGTGGTCCAGGAGAGAGATGAGTTTCGGCTCAGACTAGAGTGGTGCTCGGGGAACCGGGGAGAGGTAGAAAAATATAAGATATATTTTGTGTTAGAGCTAATGGCTGGGTGTGAGATTGAGGGAAAGCAAAGAACCACAGAGACTAAATTTTGGGTTTGAGCAACAGGATGAAGGGTGATCTATGGAAGGGTTAGAGATTGTGCATAAAAATGTATGTTATATAGTATATTATAGATAACATTTATGTTAATAAAATAAGAATTTCATATTTGTTGTAGGTCCAGATATTGGCGTCACTTATGGAACTTAAAAAAACTAGTGGACATTAGTTTACGTTAGATACATTTCTCCAGATACAGAGGCCAGTGAAAATAGAATCTGGCTAGTTCTTTATGTTTACATCTCACAGAGAGTAACTGCCTGATTTCCTTGCTTCACCTCAGACCAGGTTCATACTTCTACATTAACTGAACTACTCCATGGAAAATTTGTCTAAACAGTGTGGATTAGCCACATTAAACATTTCAGACATATTTACATTCCAAGATTTGCACTTCTCGCTACAATCTGTCCCTCTTAAGGAAGTGAGTGAATACAAACACCCATTTACATCAGGTTCTGAGAATTACGTGGTTCACGTACACCTGGAAAAGAGAATGAACTCTGTTTGCTAATTTATATGAGGAATCTCAAGAACAGGACCAGAGATGGACGTAAGCTACCAGAGGAGCCTCAGAAAGGGTTGAGGAAGAGTCCTCTTCCTGAGGCACTTCCTCTGGTTTTTCTCATCCCATGCTTGTGCATGATCACTGTGGCTCAGAGATATGGAAGGGTTGTATTCTGAAAGTGTGGTTCTGGTGGGCTCTGGATTATGTCCCAGTCTTGCCTCCATAGTGCCATGGTGATTGACGTTTATTGCAATGCTGGACTGGAAGGTCTGCTTGAGAGCCCTGAAGACCAAAGTGTTTTCTGTGAGAGCTCTCCTGCACGCATGACTGCAATGCAAAGTGTCCTCAAAAACAAGTCAATGTTTGGGCTCCATATTGATTTTTTTAGGGATTTGAGGGAGTGTCATGAACCATATTCTTTTGACCGTTGTCTCTTTCGCTGAATTCTTAATTAAACTTGTTGTAAGCATTAACAGCCCCAGAAGAGTGACCTGAGAAGGAGGGCTATTATCCATGGGTTTGAGTTGCCAAGGTAGGCAACCCATGGTTTTGATGCAGTCCTTCCTGACATCTCAGAGATGGGCAGTGCAATGTCATGTCCACTCTCTTTCCTGGTCATAAATCAGGGCGGTTTGGGTAAAACATGGAAAGGGACCACCAGTGCGCTGTGTGGAACATGGGGGGCAAATCCCATCTCAACTTCTTATGCACAGAGATTTGCCAAAGGAAGTGTTCTGGTCCCAGGTAAACTAATTGAATTTCAGTCTCATGAAGGCTTCCATCCATCGGTAAAATATTTATTAATTTCTTGCCGAATGTAAACACTTGACAAAGTAGAATAGAACAAAACTGAATGTTAAAAACTTTTATGACATTTCACCTGTATGTATTTAGATTTGGGTACGATCATTTGAAGGACTCTACTTTGAAGAAAGCCGTTATTTTTTCTCATTTTTATACACACAGTGTTCGTTTTCAGAGTCTCTTTTGCTTGTGAGTAGAGAGAGATGGGGCTCATGGGAGACTGGTAGGGAGCTTCTGGCTTTTGGGCTGCATTGCAACCTTCATTCATCTTCAGCATTCTTCCACTTGTCTATTGAGTAAAGGCAATGGCTCATGAAGAGTCACAAAACAATCAGGGCAAAGACTGAAATTTTCCCCTTTTCAAAGCCGGTTAGTCAGTCAACAAACAACACCAAGTTCCTGCCAAGCACTGAGGTTGGCCCTGGAGACAGAGGCAGAAACAGTTGTGATTGCACAAGAGTGATTATTGTTTAGATGAGGTCATTTGGATGGTAGTAGGGGACACAGAATGAGAGGAGACAGAGAATTTGCACATAATTGATACTTTCAGTTAGATTAAGAAAGATACATTTGAGGTTTGGGATTCGGCATCTGGGTCCATAAAAAGGGGCCAGCAGGACTCTACCCATTTTAAGATCACTCATGGAGTGTTCATTTAGTGTCCTACGGAAGGAAGGTGACTGCTGTGGGCAGAAAGGGATGAACAGCAGGAGGGGAAGCCACACAAAAAAGGAATAGAGAAGAAAATGTTCCTCAAGCAGTCTATGATTGTGTTTGTGCATTTCTATGAGATTATCTATATACATAGGGAAGGTATGTTTAAAGAAAGATTAATGATTGTTAGAGCAGGAAATGACTTCAGAGATTATTGGATAGAGGGATTCTCTAACTTCGGTGTGTATCAGAAGAATCTCTTGGGGAGTTCATTAAAAAACAAACAAACAAACAAACAAACCAAACAGATTCAGAGACCCTACCCCAATGGCCAAGGTGCTTCCCAGGCGATTCAAAAATACACCATGGCTTGAGAAGTACTGATTTGTCCAGTTTTCTTATTTTACAGAGGAGGCTGACATCCTGAGGGGTTGACATGCTTCCCCAAGGTCATATCAATTCCCTCCCCAGTTTAATCTTTATTGGCTGCACGCCCAGGAAAGGAAAAAAAATTCATCCACTTTGGGAAGTATCCAGAGATAATTTTTTCTTCTGTTTATGTTAGAAAAGAATAGAAATGTGTAAGCAAATTAAGAAAAAATGACCACACATGTATTTGTGAGTATAGTCAAATAGGTATCTTTAATGCTATAAAAGTCTTGTGGTAGGCAGAACTTGTTTTTACTTTCTCATTTTTGCGTACAATTTAAAAAGATATTGAGTTGGTGAGCTCTTCCTCCCAGAGATGATACGGCACTAGGCATAGTACACTGGATTTCACCACGACCCAAGCATAGGTGGACAAATTCATTTATTGTAGATAAGGAAACAGAAGTGTCATACCTCGGTAGCACAGTAAGGTAAATTATTAGAATTATAGTGGAACTGGAAAATTCCTGACACTCACATGTGTGCTGGGTGCCGGGTTCGTGGGCTTATTGTTTGCAAGACCTAGAGTCCAAGGTACTGCAAAGTAAGTTTGGGTTTAAGTTCAATTTACGTGCATTCCACCCTTGGCTTTCTGGCAATGATTAACACTAGTGTTTAATGCACTGTCTGAGGTATGTTCTTTAAACTCTCTTACCAAATGGAAGTTCAAGGTTGTGTGTGTGTGTGTGTTGTAATCAGCCAGCTCTCCAGATGTTTGTAGCACTGGAAATTGCTTCTCCAGTGATGGAGATTCAGAGCCCAGCTGCCGGGGGAAACAGCCACTTCCTCATGTAACTGCTCAGAAATGCTGGAGGAGAAAATGGAAGAAAAGAAATTGCTTCCCTGTTTTATAAAAAGTCAATTGTGTTTTACAATAGTGTACCAGTACTCTGAATCATTTATCAACTCGAGTTAACTGTGGTTGAATTGCACTGTTAGGTTTACTTGGGAATCACATTAATCTTTCTTTTCTACATAACGTGCCAGATTTCTTTGATGACAAGCAGTCCACAAAGGGGCTTAAGTGCAGTCTTGGGGAGGAGGTTTTAATCAGACTCAAACTTAACCTAGAGGCCATCTTGGCTTTTCCTGGAGGGGAGCCAGAAGAAATGCTCCTTCAGATGAAGTCAGGACAATTTGGTGATTTTTTTTTCTCTGATTGTTTTTCATTTTTGTGATTATATCAATCTAAATTATTTAAAAATTAACCTTCAGTTAAGATTGGAACTAAGCCAGAGTCACATAATGGTGGCTAGCAAGGAAGCTTCCTTGACTCATACAGCAACTACTTGAGTTGTTCTCTTCTGCTCGCCAGTGAGGCTACTGACTGCCACACATGTGTATTTTCTGTGCCCACAAGAATGTTAAGCTGTAATGTTTGGGCAGAATTCCTATGTAGAGAACTGCAGGGTTCCCTATTTTGGGCTCTATTCTTTCAGAGATGATATCAGCTGACCCCTGATCAGACTTCTTAAGTTTTATGGAGTGTTAAGTGAGCTTTATGTTTATATAAGTTAGTGGTATCTTTGCTAGTTTGCTGGATGTTGATTACCGTGTCTTAAAGATTCAAAATAGCCACATAAAGTATGTGGAATAGAAAAATCTCCTTCCTCCTCTATTTTCCAGCCATCCAATTCCCAATAATCATTCCCAAGTTTCTCATATATTTCTAGAGGTCTGTTAGATATTTATACATACATTTGTAATATGTATATTTTCATATAAATGATAGGTATAAGCATATATATTATTTCTTTTCCTACAGATAGTAGCATATTGTATACAGTCTTCTGAACCATATCATTTTCCTCTTAACTCTATCTTAGAGATCAACCCATCTCCATGACAATTCAATCTGTTAAGACTGATTATTTTAGTCTTCTGTGGAAGGGCATTTAGGTTTCTAATTTTTTGTTATTACATAAAAAAGTGAAAATTAACCCATGGGAACATATTTATGGATAAATATCCATGAGTCACGGGCTGGTTCGAATGACGCATGTACTTTCAATTTTAGTGTTGATCGTCAAATTGCCTTCTAAGAGTTTACGATAATTTGTATTTCCACCAGCAATGCAGCAATGTACCTGTTTCTATAAATTATTGCCAAAATAGTCTTCTAAAATATTTTGATCTTTGCCAATCTGATAGTTGAATGCTGGTCTCTCACTGTAGCTTAAGTTTGTATCTCTTTCATTTTGAGTGATGTAGTGGATTTTAAAATTTTTTCTTCCAATTGATTTGTAAGAGGTCTTTATTTATGGATAAAACTTGTTCTTAGTTTATGATACAAACTAAAATTTCTTTAGATTTTGTTTATGGTATTTTATTTTATTTTATTCTTTTTAACTAACATATAATGTATTATTTGCCCCAGGGGTACAGGTCTGTGAACCATCAGGCTTACACATTTCACAGCATTCACCATAGCACATACCCTCCCCAGTGTCCATCACCCAGCCACCCTATCCCGTCTGATCCCCCAGCAGCCCTGTTTGTTTCATGAGATTAAGAGTCTCTTATGATCTGTCTCTCCTGATCTCATGCTGTTTCATTTTTTCCCTCCCTATCCCCCATGAACCCCTGCCATGCCCCTCAAATTTCTTATATCAGAGAGGTCATATGATAATTGTCTTTCTCTGATTGACTTATTTCACTTAGCATAATACCCTCTAGTTCCATCCACGTCATTGCAAATGGCAAGATTTCATTTTTTTGATGGCCACATGGTATTATATCACACACACACACACACACACACACACACACACACAACATCATGTTTTCTTTATCCATTATTCTGCTGATGGACATCTAGTTTCTTTCCATAGTTTGGCTATTGTGGACATTGCTGCTATAAATATTTGGGTACATGTGCCCCTTCGGATCACTACATTTGTATCTTTAGGGTAAATACCAATAGTGCGGTTGCTGAGTCATAGGGTAGCTCTATTTTCAACTTTTTGAGGAACCTCCATGCTGTTTTACAGAGTGACTGCACCAGCTTACACTCCCAACAACAGTGTAGGAGGGTTCCCCTTTCTCCATATCCTTGCCAGCATCTGTCATTTTTTGACTTGTTAATTTTAGCCATTCTGACTAATGTGAGGTGGTATCTCACTGTGGTTTTGATTTGTATTTCCCTGATGCCGAGTGATGTGGAGCACGTTTTCATGTGTCTGTTGGCCATTTGGATGTCTTCTTTACAGAAATGTCTGTTCATGTCTTCTGCCCATTTCCTGTTTGGGTTTTTGTTCTTTGGGTGTTGAGTTTGATATGTTCTCTATAGATTTTGGACATATGTCATTTGTGAATATCTTCTCCCATTCTGTTCATTGTCTTTTGGTTTTGTTGACTGTTTCCTTTGGTGTGCAAAAGCTTTTGATTTTGATGAAGTCCCAAGAGTTCATTTTTGCCCTTGCTTCCCTTGCCTTTGGTGATGTTTCTAGGAAAGAGTTACTGTAGGTCGAAGAGGTTGCTGCCTGTGTTCTCTGCAAAGGATTTTGATGGATTCCTGTCTCACACTGAGGTCTTCATCCACTTTGAGTCTATTTTTGTGTGTAGTTTGAGGAAATGGTACAGTTTCATTCTTCTGCATGTGCTGTCCAATTTTCCCAACATCGTTTGTTGAAGAGACTATCTTTTTTCCATTGGACATTCTTTCCTGCTTTGTCAAAGATTAGTTGACCATAGACTTGAGGGTCCATTTCTGGGCTCTCTATTCTGTTCCATTGATCTATGCGTCTGTTTTTTGTGGCAGTATCATACTGTTTTGATGATGACAACTTTGTAATAGAGCTTGAAGTCTAGAATTGGGATGCCACCAACTTTGGTTTTCTTTTTCAACATTCCTCTGGCTATTCAAGTTTTCTTCTGGTTCCATATAAATTTTAGTATTATTTGTTCCATTTCTTTGAAAAAATTTGATATTTTGATAAAGATTGCATTAAATGTGTAGATTGCTTTCGGTAGCATAGATATTTTCATATTTGTTCTTCCAATTCATGGGCATGGAACATTTTTCCATTTCTTTGTATCGTCTTCAATTTTTTTCATGAGTATTTTATAGTTTTCTGAGTACAGATTCTTTGCCTCTTTGGTTAGGTTTATTCCGAGGTATCTTATGGTTTGGGGTGCAATTGTAAATGGGATCAACTCCTCAGTTTCTCTTTCTTCTGTTTTGCTGTTGGTGTATAGAAGTGCAACTGATTTCTGTGCATTGATTTTATATCCTGACACTTTACCGAATTCCTGTATGAATTTTAGCAGTTTTGGAGTGGAGTCTTTGGGTTTTCCACATAAAGTATCATTATCATCTGCAAAGAGTGAGAGTTTGACTTCTACTTTGCCAATTTGGATGCCTTTTATTTCTTTTTGTTGTCTGATTGCTGAGGCTGGTACTTCTAGTACTATGTTGAATAGCAGTGGTGATAGTGGACATCCCTGCTTGTTCCTGACCTTAGGGGAAAAGCTCCAGGTCTTTCCCCATTGAGAATGATATTTGCTGTGGGTTTTTCATAGATGGCTTTGATGATACTGAGGTATGTATCCTCAATCCTTACACTGTGAAGAGTTTTGATCAAGAAAGGATGCTGTACATTGCCAAATGCTTTTGTAGCATCTATTGAGAATATCATATGGTTCTTGTTCTTTTTTTTAATTAATGTATTATATCATATTGATTTATTTGAAGATGTTGAACCAACCTTACAGCCCAGGAATAAATCCCACTTCGTTGTGGTGAATAATCCTTTTTAATGTACTGTTGGATCCTTCTGGCCTAGTATTTTGGTGAGAATTTTTGCATCTGTGTTCATTAAGGATATTGTTCTGTAATTCTCCTTCTAAATATGGTCTTTGCCTAGATTTGGGATCAAGGTCATTCTGGCCATAAAAGAGTTTGGAAGTTTTCCTTCTATTTCTATTTTTTGGTACAGTTTCAGGAGAATAGGTATTAATTCTTTAAATATTTGGTAGACTCCCCTGGGAAGCCATCTGGCCTTGGGCTCTTGTTTGTTGGGAGTTTTTTTTCTTTTAAAGATTTTTATTTATTTATTTGATAGAGATCGCAGGCAGGCAGAGAGGCAGGTCAAGAAAGGGGGGGAGCAGGCTCCCTGCTGAGCAGAGAGCCATTTGTGGGGCTTGATCCCAGAACCCTGAGATCATGACCTGAACTGAAGACAGAGGCTTAACCCACTGAGCCACCCAGGCGCCCCTGTTGGGAGATTTTTGATGACTGCTTCAATCTCCTTACTGGTTATGGGTCTGTCCAGGTTTTCTATTTCTTCCTGATTCAGTTTTGGTAGTTTATATGTCTCTAGGAATGCATCCATTTCTTCCAGATTGTCAAATTCGCTGGTGTATATTTGCTCATAGTATGTCCTTATAATTGTGTTTCCTTGGTGTTGGTTGTGATCTCTCCTCTTTCATTCATGATTTTATTAATTTGGGTCCTTTCTCTTTTCTTTTTGATAAGTCTGTCCAGGAGTGTATCAACCTCATTAATTCTTTTAAAGAACCAGCTCCTAGTTTCATTGATTTGTTCTACTGTTCTTTTGGTTTCTATTTTCATTGATTTCTGTTCTGATTTTTATTATTTCTCTTCTCCTGCTGGGTTTAGGCTTTCTTTGCGTTCTTTCTCCAGCTTCTTTATGTGTAGGGTTAGGTTGTGTACTTGAGACCTTTCTTGTTTCTTGAGAAAGGATTGTATTGCGATATACTTTCCACTCAGGACCAACTTTGTTGTATCACAAAGATTTTGAACAGTTGTATTTTCATTTTCATTTGTTTCCATAAATTTTTTTAAGATTTTATTTATTTATGTGACAGACAGAGATCACAAGTAGGCAGAGAGGCAGGCAGAGAGAGAGAGGAGGAAGCAGGCTGAATCCCAGGATGCTGAGATCATGACCTGAGCCGAAGGCAGAGGATTTAACCCACTGAGCCACCCAGGCGCCCCATCCATGAATTTTTTTTTAATCCTTCTTTAACTTCTTGGTTGACCCATTCATTCATTTGTAGGATGCTCTTTAGTCTCTATGTATTTGAATTCTTTCCAACTTTCCTCTTGTGATTGAGTTCTAGTTTCAGGGCACTGCATCTGAAAATATGCAGGGAATGATCCCAATCTTTTGGTACTGGTTGAGACCTGATTTGTGACCCAGGATGTGATCTATTGTGGAGACTGTTCCACGTGCACTTGAGAAGAATGTGTATTCTGTTGTTTTGGATGGAATGCTCTGAATATATCTGTGATGTCCTTCTGGTCCAGTGTGTCATGTAAAGCCTTTATTTCCTTGTTGATCTTTTGCTTAGATGATCTGTCCATTTTCAGTGTGGGAGTGTTAAAGTCCCCTACAATTATTATATTATTGTTGATGTGTTTCTTTGATTTTGTTATTAATTGGTTTATATAATAGGTTGCTCTATGTTAGAGGTGTAGATATTTAAAATTGTTAGATCTTCTTGTTGGACAGACCCTTTAAATATGATATAGTCTCCTTCCTCATCTCTTATTATGGTCTTTGGCTTAAAATCTAATTTATCTGGTATAAGGATCCCCACCCCAGCTTTCTTTTAATGGTCATTAGCATGGTAAATTGTTTTCCACCCCCTCACTTTAAATCTGGAGGTGTCTTTGGGTCGAAAATGAGTTTCTTGCAGATGGCATATCAATGTGTCTTGTGTTTTTTATCCATTCTGATACTGTGTGTCTTTTGATTGGGGCATTTAGCCCATTTACATTCAGGATAACTGTTAAAAGATATGAATTTAGTGCCATTGTATTACCTATAAGATGACTACTACTATGTATTGTCTCTGTTCCTTTCTGGTCTGTTACTTTTAGGCTCTCTCTTTGCGTAGAGGACCTCTTTCAATATTTCCTATAGGGCTGGTTTGGTGTTTGAAAATTCTTTTAGTTTTTGTTTGCCCTGGAAGCTTTTTAATCTCTCCTTCTATTTTCAATGACAGCCTAGCTGGATATAGTATTCTTTGTTGCATATTTTTCTCATTTAATGCTCTGAATGTCATGCCAGTTCCTTTCTGGCCTGCCAGAGACTATGGATAGATCTTCTGTCAATCTAATGTTTCTTCTGTTGAATGTTACAGACCTCTTGTCCTGAGCTGCTTTCAGGATTTTCTCTTTATCAATAAGACTTGTAAGTTTTACTATTAGATGACGAGATGTGGGCCTATTTTTATCGATTTTGAGGGGTGTTCTCTGTGCCTCCTGGATTTTGATGCTTGTTCCCTTAGCCAAATTAGAGAAATTCTCTCCTATAATTTGCTCCAATATACCTTCTGCCCCCCTCTCTCTTTCTTCTTCAGGAATCCCAATTATTCTGATATTGTTTAGTCTTATGGTAGCACTTATATCTCAAGTTCTCCCCTTGTGGTCCAGTAGTTGTTTGTCTCTCTATTGCTCTCAGTTTCTTTATTCTCTATCATTTGGTCTTCCATATCACGAATTCTCTCTTCTGTCTCATTTATCCTAGCAGTAAGAGCCTCCATTTTTGATTGTACCTCATTAGTAGCATTTTAAAATTTCAACTTGGTTAGATTTTAATTCTTTTATTTCTCCAGAAAGGGATTCTCTTATGTCTTCCATGCTTTTTCAAGCCCAGCTAGCACCTTGTTAATTCTCATTCTGAACTCTAGTTCTGACATATTACTAATGTCCATTATTGATTAGGTCCCTAGCCATTGTTACTGACTCTTGTTCTTTTTTTTTTTTTTTTGGTGTGCTTTTCTGCCTTATAATTTTATGCAGATAAAAATAGGTGAATGAGAGAACAAAATACTAAAAGGATAACAATGCCCTCAGAAAAATATAGACTAACCAAATCAGAAGAGACCCAAAACCAGGGTGGGGAGAAGAAAGGGGGAAAAATTATATATATATATATATATAGACACACACACACACACACACACACACACACACATGACTGGTTAATAGAACAGAGCCAAATATTTGATTTTGGATATATTTTGGTCTGTTAGTAGAAACTATCTTCCAAAATTTTAAGGAATAAAAAACATACACACACAGAAGGGCAAACATGATGAAGGGATGGAATATTACTGTAGAGATGAAAGAAATTAATAAGATAAGACGTTGGTTGAAAAAAGAAAAAAAAAAGAGGAAAGAATATGATCAGGCTGGAGACTGAAACAAAGCCATGTGCTATATTTAGGGTATATTTTGATCTATTAGAGGAAATTGTATCCCAAAATTTTAAAGAAAAAAAGCTATATATATACAAAAAATAAGGTTTAATACACTGAAGGTATAAAATATGACTATAACAATGAAAATTAAAGAAGATTCCAAAAAAGGTATTGATAGGATAACAGTTGAAAAATGTTAAAATAAGAAAAAGGAAATTTTTAAAAAAATAGAATAATAAAAAAAAATTAACTTTGAAAGACCAAAGGATCATGAGAAAAAAACCATGAGTTCTATGTGTTGCTTTCCTCTAAGTTCTGGAGTTCCACTGTTCTCATTGATCAGTGAACTTGGTCTTGGCTGAATGTTCTTGATGATCTTCTCGGGGAGCAACCCATTGTAGTGATTCTCAAATGTCTTTGCCGGAGGTGGAATTGAGCTGCCCTTGCCAGGGGCCGGGCTAAGTAATCTGCTCGGGTTCGCTCTCAAAGGCTTTTGTTCCCTGAATGCTTCCTGTAGAGTTCTGGAGGATGGGAATGAAAATGGTGGCCTCCCAGTCTCCAGCCCGGAGGAGCCGAGAGCTCAGGGCCTCACTCCTCAATGCACCCTTGGAGAAAAGCAGTCAATGCCTCCCATCTTTCTGGTCTCCAGCCGCACTCCGTGCGCACCCGGCCTGTGACTGAATGTTTCTATCACAAGCGCATGGCCCCATTTGGAGTCTCCAAACCTAGTCAATTCCTGCAGTGTGCTCCTGTGCCACTCCTCTGGGATGAGGAAGGTAAGTCTCCCTGGATCTGCCCTTTGTGGGGGTCCCTGCCCAAAGAGCAGTGGCCCAACTGTGCCTAGGATCATGGTTTAAGGTAATCCTGAGCTGAGAGCCCACTCCTCGGCTCTGTCTCTGCAGCCAGCTTTCCCCCTCCAATACCTGGGAGCTCTGCCACATTCAGACACCCCTGGTCTCTTTGTGGCCCCACAGGTCCTGAGACCACACTGTCCCCATGAGGGCTCCATCTCCCCAACCCCTGCTTAGCCTCTGGAGTGACGTCCCTCAGTGAAGCAGACTTCTAAACGTTCTAATTTTGTGCTCTGCTGCTCTACCACTTGCTGGGAGCTGGCCCCTCCCTCCATGGTCTCTCTTCCCAAATGTTGCCTCAGATTCACTTCTCCACAGTCCTGCCTTCCGGAAAGTGGTTGATTTTCTGTTCCTAGAATTGTTGTTCTTTTTCTCTTCTCTCTCCTGTTGAGTTTGTAGCTGTTCAGAATAGTTTGATAACTATGTAGCTGAACTTCTGGTCCCTGATGATATTTAGGTCTCCTACTTCTCTGCCACCTTGCTCCTACCTCCTTGCTCATGGTATTCTGAGATATACAGAAATTTAAACATTTTTTATGTAGTTGAATCCATCGATCATTGTTTTTATGGCTTCTTGGTTTTATGGCAAAATTTTAAAAAGCCTTCTTCATCTTGAGGTTATTAAAATATTCTCCATCCTATACCCTCCTCATTCTTTCAGGGTTTCCCTTTTCGTTTAAATCTTGATCTATCTGGAATTTTTGTGGGAGTGTGAGAGAGGGATCCAACTTTCTCTCCAAGAGAGATGTGGGGCCCTTTTGCATACTTCCTGAGTTTTATGTTCTGGGCATCCCTGACCTATGCAGGGTGTGGCTGCACAAGGTAGTGTGTCCCCCCATTGCCATTGTGTTTGCAATCAAGACACAGGAGGGCTCTGGAGGGAATGTTAAGAGTCTCATGGGAAGAGGAGAATATTGACTTACTGGGAGAGAGAGAGCTGGAGTGAGAGACTATGAGCATGGTGGTATTAGTGGAGAAGACAAACATTTTAGATAAAGAGAAACAACAAGGGCTGTTTTTGCCATTAGGTATGGTTTTCTTTTCAATATTTTGTATTTCTATTATATGCCTACCTGCAATGGAGGAAGTTTTAGAAGTTTTATTTAGGACAACTGAACAGGTTTGTGAAGGTATAAAATAATAGAGAAAATAAATGTATTGGGGGCACCTAGGTGGCTCAGTGTGTAAAAGCCTCTGCCTTCGGCTCAGGTCATGATCTCAGGGTCCTTGGATCGAGCCCTGTGTTGGGCTCTCTGCTCAGCAGGGAGCCTGCTATCCCCTCTCTCTGCCTACTTGTGATCTCTCTCTCTGTTAAATAAATAAATTATATATATAATTTATTTATTATATATAATTTATTTATTATATATAATTTATTTATCATATAATATTATATATAGGAAATATATAGAAATAACAAAGGTTTTAAGAGCTCTGTGCCAGGAGCTCATATATATGTATATACATATGTGTATATATATATATATATATATCTCTGCCCCCATTCCTGGCACAGAGCTCTTAAAACCTTTGTTATTTCCTAAGTAGTAAGAGTACGAGGAGCCTCTTTTGTTCTAATATTTAGTCTTTGACCTGTTCCTGCCATAGGACTCCTAAAACCCGTGTAAATTCCTAAGTGGTAAGAGTACTGTGAGCATCTTTTGTTCCAATGAGGGGATACTGGATGGGTCCTACATGGCTTTTCAGATGGGAGCTGTCATCAGAAAGACCAGACCGTGATTAGAGCGTGGAATTTTAGGAGAGGGGAGGAGCTGGAAGTAGAATGAACATTTGGTCATGCCTACTTGAGGAGGCCTCCATAAAACCTAGTTGTATGGGGTTCAGATAGCTTTTGGGTTGGTGAACAGGTGGAGGTACCGGGAGAACAGTGTGCCCAGAGAGGACATGGGAGCTCAGAGCCTTCCCTACATAGCTTGTCTTAGGCATCTCTTCCATCTGAATGTTCATCTACATCCTTTATCATACCCTTTTATGATAAACCTGTAAATGTAAGTAAAATGTTCTCCTGAGTTCCGTGAGCTGCTCTAGTGAATGAATTGAACCCAAGGCAGGGGTTCTGGGAAACTCAGCTGTAGGGCCAATAGGTCACAAGCATGGGTGATGGCCTGGACTCGTGACTGGCATCTGAAGAGGGGACAGTTTGGTGGGACTGGGTCCTGACCCTGTGGGATCTGATGCTACCTCCAGGTAGAGACTATCAGAATGGAGTGAAATTGGAGGGCACCCAGCTGGGGCCGGAGAACAACCTTATGTGGATAAAACCTCCCACACACTGGGTTCCCAGAAGTAAAGTGTGTTGTGTGGGTCGTCGAGGAGGTAGATGGGAAAGAAACAGCTGGTGTGGAAGAACTGGGTTGTTTCCTACTCAGGAGGTAGACTGCATTGAACTTTTGGAATATGAAGGGCTCCCATTTACCTAATTTCAAATAAAATTTGTAATAGTAGCATTGTCCTCTATTCCTCTATATGCACCTGTAAGTGCACTATTGTTAACTGTCTGTGCACAGGTACTCTTAGTTGGGTACACAAAAGGTACAACTTTAGTTTCGACTTTGATGTACCCAAGGAGATGATACAGCCCTCAAAAATGACTACATTTATTCTCTTTTTCTGCTGCTCTTGGCTAGAGGTTCATTTCTTTCAGCTTTTCGTGTTCATGGGAGGGATGAGGTCAGGTTCTAACTGTTGAAGGTCTGATGTCTTAAATGGTTCAATTAGATTAAGAGATTGTCCAGGCCTTTCCAGGAAGTTCGCTGACCGGTGTCACTAAATGTTCACAGGCTCCAGCTTCCCCTGGGGTTTCTCCGTGCTGCCCTCCAGTCCGGCTTTCGCCTGGCAGCTCTGTCTTTTGTTTTCAGCGGGTTGGAGTGTGCTTCTCTCAGCATTTTGTTTTTCCACTCTTGAGGGTGCTGTGATGGGGGAAAGTTTTGGATCTCTGATTTAGGGCAACTAGGAATAGGTTTTTGAGGGTTTGTGCACATCTGAATGTAGATAAAGGCTTTAAAAAAAAATACTGTTTCCACACACACCTGTTTTTGCTGTCCATTCCTAGCACGAGGCCTCTCCTTCTGCTTCCCCGAGAAAGAAGAGACCATGGGAGAGGAGCTCCTGCAATGACTGTCTTCCTTCGGGTTAAATGACTCTCCTGCTTTGGGTTAGTCTCTGCCTGCGTTCCCTTTCCTCCTTCCCTCCTTGTCAAACGGGAGTGGCTTTTGGTCCATCTCTCACTTGGAATCCATCACCGTCCACCTGCTCAGGAAATCTGTTCCTTTCATCACCCCCTCTCTTTGTATCAGCCTCTCTGTTCACATCCGTAGGGAACTGTGCTCAGCAGGTCCTATTATGAAAGTAAATGAAGAAATAGAATCTCTGCGTTGACTGCACCTTATCCCTTCCCATGTGCAGCTGAAGTTTCTGCAGGTTGCCTACAGTTACCTGCCATTTGCTCTTCAGCCTTCAATGGTAGGTTCTGAACCTATTGCTTCATTGAAATGATTCTTGCTAAAATCTTCGATGACCTCCTAAATGCTGAATTTACTGGAATTTCCAGTCTTCTCCCCTGCTGACGTTTGGACCACTGTGTCATTCACCACTCCTCCTTCCTGACATCTCCTCTTCCTTCTTGAGGTTCTCCCTGGCTGCCCTGCTGTCTTCGAGAGTCTTTCTCCTTCACCCATTTCCCAGTGCCAGATTTTCCCTCGGTTCTTTCTAAGTTCTTCATTGCATCCCACCTTAGGAGAACCAGCCATGTCCAGCGCTTTGAGAGCAAGGCATCCGTGCTTTAGATCCTACTATCTCCAGTCCACAAGACTCAGATTTCACTCTTAATTCCAACCCTTTTAAGTTGTATCATCTGGATGGGTCACTTAACTCCCGTAAACTTAGTTTTCTCTTCTTTAAAATAGGTATAGTGATTCCTACCTCACAGGGGTGTAGTGGGAGTAAATTAAAACAGATAAACTCTTTAAAACATTTCATTTATTGATAGATTCAACAAGCATTTTGAGCCCATACTATATTATAGGTACTCTGCATAAGCTTTTTAATTTTTTTAAACCGTGATAAATAATAAATATAATTTATAATACAACCTGGGACATACATACATATAAACAAATTTTCCTAAGGAATTCTTACTCTTTGTTTAATATGATATGTTTTGCTATTTTCCATTTCACTGACACTTACACTGGTTATAATCTACTGAACCTCTCAATTCATGATTGAAACATGGCCTAGGGTTTAACTTTTCTTCTAGAACTGGGCTGTCCATTAGGATTTTCAATAATGCAATAATGCAATAATGTTCTAGATCTTTGCTGTCTAATATGTTAGCAACTAGCCATGTGTGGTTTTTAGGCCAGTAAAATGTGGCTAGTGTAAGTGAGGAACTGAATTTTACAATCTTATATGATTAAAAAGTTTTAAATTTACAAAGTCACATATGGCTAGTGGCTATGGTACTGGACAACAGAGTTCTAGAGTGTGAGCAACAAGAAAAATAATGAATAAAAGAATAAGGTAATTTCTCCTATTGATAAGGGCAGTGAAGATACTATGGAGTAAAGGGTGGTTCACAGTGACTTTGCTTAAGTCAGGGTTGTCCTGAATTGAGCCATTATCCTAGGCTTAGAAACCTGGCCTCCATTTCTGGGACCTAAAGAAAGGCTTATGACTAGTTATTTTCTTCAATTTGGTTGGCTATAACACAAAAAGATCTGGAAGTAACCTTCTAGGGGAATGCTTCAGCAGTGGGCTCCCATGTCTCAGAGGGGCATTGATTGGTCGTCTCCATGAGAGACAGAAGCCAGGAGCCAGGATCTGAAATGTTGACCAACTCTGGCCAAGGGCATCTGATTTCTTTTTGTGATCATTAATCCATCTGGGGAGTGGCCTTGTTTTTCAACATTTCAGGAACTGCCACATGGTGCTGTCATCCTGGGGTTTACATTAACACCGTAGCTTAATGGAAATTTAGATAGACTATTGTTTCAGAACTATTTGGGGATTTGTAGCCCAGTGATTTGATGAGACTTTGGAGATTCTCATTAAGCCGTTTGGCCTATGTCCGTCATCTTTACAGTGGGTTGAACAGTTAAGTAGAGTGTCTTCCTCTTATAAAACTTCAGGCACTCATCAGATCTCATCTTGCTTATTCTTTGCTGCTTCCGTCTTCAGCAACAGAGTGGCAAATGTTGGCTCTGTTCTAGTGAGAAGGACAATGGGGGCCAGAGAGGTTAATTGGCTTACCTCAGTGAAACATCCAGGTTAGGGCAACTCAACTGCATGGAATTATGTTTCCAAGTCAGAGTGTTCCATCTTACTAGAACAGCATGCTTCATACTTAAGGATCCATAGATTTCCACGTAGATTCATTCATTCATTCCACAGTTATTTACGGAGATTTTACTAAGTGCTGTGCATGGAGATATAGTGGGGAATGAGACATGTTGCCAAGAAAGTGGTATTCTAGTTGAAGAGGGAGAACAGATAAAAAATGTAAACATATGCATGAAATTTTCATTTAAAAGTTTCTAGAAATGTTAACTCTTTAACTCTGTCTTTACACTGTGCTTTCCTTCATTACTAGGCTTCAGATCTGTTGCTTTATTTTAGCCATATAAACTTTTTTTTTTTTAAAGATTTTATTTATTTATTTGACAGATAGATCACAAGTAGGCAGAGAGAGGGCAGGGGGGGAAACAGGCTCCCTGCTGAGCAGAGAACGCAATGTGGGGCTTGATCCCAGGACCCTGAGACCATGCCCTGAGCAGAAGGCAGAGGCTTAACCCACTGAGCCACCCAGTTGCCCCCCATGTAAACTCTTATCTCCTTGATTTCCATGCCTGGGTCACTGTATGTGTTCCAGCCAGTTCAGCCATTCCCATAGCTTCCTTCTAATTCTCTGATTCTGGCCAGTCTCTACCTTTTCCAGTTTATATCCATCCAGCTTCTCAGTTTAGTTCTTATCCTAAACCTAGGTTACATCATCCTGGTTCTCCTCAAAAATCATTCTGTGACCCCCGTTACCCCCAGGCTCAAGTTCATTCTCTTCACTGTGGTAGTTTACCAGTGTTGGAGAGCTCATTTCTTGCTTAGCAGATTGTGTGTTATTGTAGCACTGGTCTTATTTGTTTTTGCAGCTGATAACTCTTAGCACCTATAACCAGTCATGTGAAGAAGGCTAAGAGCACGCAGGCTGGCTGATTCCTGATGGAACTGTTTAGAAGTCCAGCATGAGCCGTGCTAACTACTAATGGGTGTGGGATGCAGCATTCAAGGGCCAATAAGGTGTTTCCATAGCCTCCTGGTAGAGCTTGTTGACCCAAAACTCTGGGAAGTTGCTTGGCTGGATACATTTTTGTTGGATTCATTTGCATGGAAGGGACAGAAGGAGAGGTCTGAGCTCTAAGATATGTAACATCCAAACTAGCCACAGACTACCTTAACCTCTTCATGGCATGTGAAGGGGAAATGGCAGTCCATACTTATGGATAGGCATCACTTAATTAAAAAGTAAATGGAAATTTCTGGACAGAAGGAAACACCCATTCAGTGTGAGGTTTATTTTAACCTTGTATTCATTCAGTGTTGTTTACAGGCAATAGCTCCCTGTGGGGTGAAACACTGAATAACCAGAAGGCTAAGAAATGGTGGAATTCGATGGTTAGTTTTGGCGTGGAATCTATACACCTGTAATTCAGTGATTCAAATTTAGTGGTCAGCACCCAGCCAACATTCTGTCTTTAAGCATTTGTTGTCATGAGGCAAATACATGCTGAAGTATTTTCTGACCCAGTCCTGCTAAAGATTCCCCAAATATATAACAGTTTTTCTAGACTGGCTTTCTTAATTTTTTTTTTTTTTAAGTGAACTCTACACCCACTTTGGAGCTTAAACCTAGGACCCAGAGATCAAGAGTCATATGCTCTCCCAACTGAGCCCGCCAGGTATCCCTCCAGAGAGATTTCCTGGCCTGTTAGAGAATAGAAAGAAAATTTAACAAAAAATTATTTTGTTCTATTGTGTCTTATTGGAGAAAATAAAAATTTTGAAGCTGTTGTCAGTGATGCCAAAGGAGGTAAATGAAATTCATTTCTGCCTATTTTGAGGACAATGCTAGAAATTGTTCTCTGTCTCATTTTGCAAAATAAGGAGTACTTTTTATAGATAAGGTACAATAGTTCCATGTTTTCCATTTTAAGGTAGAGTATAATTTTTAATGTCTCTGCTACGAGTGAGTTATGATTTTCTACAGTATTTTAAGCAAAATATATGTTTAGCTGACAACCTTGTACTGTACAAACAATGCTATTATGACAATAACAGAAATTAAGCAAGCAAAAAAGAGAGGAAAAAAAATCTGTAATCTTGCCATTCTAAAAACCAGCTGTTTTAATGTGTTTCCTTCCAGTTACTGTCAATATGTTATCTCATTTTCATATAGTTACAATCTTAGCTAGACACAACTTTACAATCAGTTTTTTGCTTCTAATGTTACATAAGCCTTTTTTCCCAGCCACTTTGCATTTTGAAACCCTAATGTGCTTTTATAATAGAATTGCAGGGCAATAATGGATTTCTCCAAAAAGGTTCACTGAGTTCTGGAATTGAAGGGTTTTCACTGCTATTTTCCACATCACCATATTGTGGTTAATTGTACTTTTACGGTTACAACGAAGACAACAGTCTGCTAGGAGCCAAACTGAGCTCCTTGGATAAACAACTCTAGGAGACCAAGGGACATATCACAATCTGTGAATGCTAAGACTTTGATTTTTCTCTCTTGTTCTAGAAAGAGCACAAGGCTCTGCTCTTAGAGTTTACCCTCAAGGCATTGAAACTACTGCTCAGTTTCGTGGAAGGGAATGCACCTAGGTCTTTATGGCTTGCCACCTTTCCAGGGACTCAATGAAAGAAAGGCCACTGATAATAGTAAACATTCTAGTGACAATATAGAATCTGTTGTTCACTCTGTCATTCCAAAGTTCCCAAGCTATTCTGTCAAGGGAGAGAACGTTTTGATAGTAGAAGCAAAGGGAGACATTAAAGGGTTTGCATGCTATAGTAAAGGCAATCTATTGAGAGTTACAGGGGTCTTTCGTTTGTTTTTCTCATATTTGTCCAGGGTTGTGTAGGGGCTTCCCAGGGATTTAGTGTTCTCCCATTAGCAGACACCAAGAGAATTATTCAAAAACTATTCCCTAGAATAAAACGTGAGCCAAGCTAGTGGTCCTCCTTGGAAAAAACCTGGAGGAAAGGTGACATGGTGGGAGGAAGCAAGGGGGTTGGCTCTCTCTCAGTGTTTCTCATTTGGCACATGAGATAACCTTCAAGAGCTTCTGTTCTGTACTTGCCCCTGACAGGCCCAATGTGTTCTAGGACTTAATGTGCTAATAATATTCATAAACCTTGTTAACTATTATGAGATTATTATCATCGTCGTCATCATCTTCATCAGCCTTAAGCATGGATGACCAAATGTCCTGGGTCTGTGAGGGCTGCACAAATATGAATTTTATCCCAGACCCATCTGATTTATTTAAAAAAGTACATATCGCTAATGGCAATTTGCTGGTATTCATAGAAGGATGGCACACTGCTAATCTGGACCTGGCTAAAACAGGTATGAAATGGCTAAATGGCAAAATACTGGGTTGTTCCATAGAAGGAAAACTGGATATACCAACCCTTGCATACTCTAACCACAGCTGGGCTGCCCCTGTTTGCTCGCTCATTCATTCATTCATTGGACAAATACTGGTTGAGTGTCTACTCCGTGCAGGCACTATAGCAGGGGGACTGGGCTATATGTATGGGCAAAGGAAATAAAGTCCTTTTCTCAAGGGGCCTTCAACCTGGTGGAGAAGAGAGATGTAATTTAAAAATCTTGTAATAAATGCAAAATTATTAACAGATTTATTTATTTATTTTAGAAAGAGAGAGCATGAGCAGGGAGGGGCATAGGGAGAGGGAGAGAGAGGATCCCAAGCAGACTCCCTGCTGAGTTCAGAGTCTGATGAGGGACTTGATCTCAAGACCCTGAGATCAAGGCCTGAGCCCAAATCAAGAGTCAGTCGCTTAACTGACCGAGCTACCCAGGCTCCCCAATGAATGCAAAAATCTGTGATGGATAGAAGGAGGTCCAGAGTGCAGACAGAGGGCGGTGACCTGGTCAGGGAAGGTTTCTCTGGGAAGTGGTGATTGACCCAAGGTGGGAAAGAAGAAGAATACAAAATAGCTGACATTTGCTAAGTGGTTATCATGTGCCAGGCCCAGATATCAGTGCTTTATATGAATTTTGCGTGAGATATGGACTCCCTCACACCCAGGTGAGAAAGTTCAGTGTAGAGACACTAAGCACCTGGTCGAGGATAACCCCTGCTGGGGAGCTGGTGAGCAGAGGAGTGTGCTTGGAACTCAGTGTGATGGCAAAACTGGTTCTAACCACTCTGTTAGACTATCTCCCATCCTGCCTGAAATAGAAGTTAACCAGGCAAAAAGAATGGTGGGAAGGGAGTACTGGGCAGAGGTAAGACCATGTACAAAGCACAGACCTGGAAGAGAACAGGAAGGAAGAAGAAGTGAGTGGAGAACGGGGGAGCTGGATATGTGGGTGCAGGGAGTTTGGGAGGTGAGGCTGGGAGTGGGGCAGGGTGTGGACAGTCATGTCAGACTCCAGCCCTGCGCAGGAGGAAACCACCTTAGGTGGACACGATCAGACTTGAGTTTTGAAAAGATCAGTTTAGATGTAGGATGGCAAAGACAGATTTCAGGAGATGAATGAAAACTTTGGAATGTTGGGGTCTGGGAGCAAGGGAAGTACTGAGGTAAGTCCTAACTTTCTGACTTGGGCAATTTGGTAGAAAATGATACTGTTTGTTGAGAAGGAACAGTGGGTGATGACCTTTTTTGAAGGAAGAGTTCATGAATTTGTTGTGGGAAGGTTGAGTTTGAGGTGCCTTTCAGACACTCAAGTGGACTTGTCTAGTAGATCATTTTATGTAGCGATCAAGAGCTCAGGAAGAGGTTAGGCTAGGTGGTAGAAATCTGTGAGTCGTCCCAAGGAGATCTGGTGATAGTGTCCATAGTTGTGGGCTGGATGGTCTAGGGGGAGAGCCCTTGTATCCTCACCCCCTCCTAAGCTTTCTTCTCTTGAACTTGCTCTGGAGGTGTATGTGCCCACCTCCTTGCCATGCTAACTCTCTCTGCAAACTTCAGTCCTTTGTCCCTCCCCCATCAGTCCTGCTTCCTTCATTTGCATCTTCATTTTATATCCCTCCATGAAACCTCCTAAAGTCTACTTCCTTGCTGTCCACCGCTCACCCTTGCCTGTCTTGAATGCTGATTTTCTGTCCTTGGCCCCACTGAAGTTTTTCTTTCAAATGTAGCTGGTGACCTCCTAAGCACTAGATCCAATGGCCCATCTCATCTCATCTTTTCCTTAGCATCTGACTATTGACACTTCCTCCTTTAAACATTCCCCTTCTCTGGGTTTCCTGGTGCTGAGCTCTTGACCCTCCACTTCTTTCTCACTTCTCTTGTCTTCTTCATGGGCTTCTCTTTATGCATCTACCCTAGAAATGTAAATATCCTCCAGGAGTGTGTTCATCTTCCTCCTTCTACACCTACCCTTGCTACCTCAGATATCTCATTCAATTCTGTGGACTTAACAGCCCCTCCCTTGTGGATAGCACCAAAATGTATCTTTTTTTTGTTTAACCAAAATATATCTTGATTGCCAGCTACACCTGAACGTCCAGCTGCTGCCTGAACACCTCCCCTCCATATCCTGCCAGTGTCCCTAACTCTGCATGGCCCAGACAAAATGTTCTCTTTTCAGACAAGTCAGTGTCTGCACCATCTATTTTGGTTGAGTCCCTTTTCTTTTCATTCTCTTTAATACTTTGCTGTGCTCCTCTTTTCAGAGCCTTGTCACCTGCAGCCTGATGGGCCTTTGCTATTGCCTTCTTCCTTACTTCTTGGTCTGAATGAATCCACTGCATTGGCGTTAAGTGAATCACGTATTTAACCCACCATTATCATGCCTCAGCCCCAAATCTTTAATAATCTTGTTGTCATAGAATTATGTACTGACACTTAACTTTATTTTAAGGACCCTTTCAACATGGTGCTGGTATAGCCTATCATTGTCATCTTCTACTACCTCCTGACACCCAACTTCTGACCCAAGTATGTCAGCCTCTCCTCCAGGCTGTGTGACAGTTGAAGACAGACATCCCTGCCTCAGAATCTCTGTATCACCGTCACTTCACACCTGGGATGTAGTAGGTGCTCACTAAAGTTTGTTGGGTGCTTGAAAACAGATTTGCTAATTCCTACAAATGTCTGCTCCTTCCCCATCCTTGTCTTGGCACAGTGGTGTGCTTTCTCCCTGGCAGGACTCCTTCTTTTTGTCTTAAGCAGTGGCATGATATATGTAATAATGCTATTTAAAGATAATATAATATAATATATAAAGATAATAACAATATATATATATATTTGTTATTATTTGATCCATGTAGTAAAAATCTCCCCAACCTTCAGGACTTATTTTCAATGCCACTTCCTTCATGAAACCATTTCTTAGCCCTTTGATTTAAGAACCATCCACTTGCAGCAACTTCAAAATACCTTTTTGGAAAATGGGGCTCTGTCTTGCTCTGATTTAAAATGTCTCCAGAAGCATCTAAAATGATGTCTTTCCCAGAGCTGGTTTTTAATATCTGTGGACCCGACTTAAGTGAAGTGGTGTGTATGATTGCCAATGTCTTCCATCATAAGTGAAAAACGAGTCAAAGATTGAGAGCTGTGTTGATTTTGCTTCCATAGCCAGAGGGAAAGCAATCATGCTTCTCCCATAGAACCATCAAAAGAAGCAATGTAACCATATGGACCACAACGGGTAGCTGTCTCTGCCACTCAGCTTGGGAATAAATAAAATTAAGGCATTATAAAGGTGGAAACCTGAATATTATGCAAACAGAAGCATGTTTCTTATGGAGCTAATCTCTATGTGATCTTTCGTTCCCAACCCGCTGGCTCTGCTGGATTCCAGTTGCCAACCAAGCCAGGGGCAAGCACATCAAACATATCACAGCCTTATTTCTACCACAGGGGCTGGGAAGGGAGTTTCATAAAATTATACTCTGTTTTCAGAATCCTGTATTTGTGATTTGACATTGATCCACTTCCTCAGTCAGTTAACAGAGAGGGGTATAATTCTCAAATCCTCTTAATTATCCCAGGGACTTACAATGTTTAGGACCCCGTAGGACCTTTCTCCAGGACATGATCCACCCCCTCCCCCTTTTGAAAAATAAACTGAGAGATGGCCAAAATTGTAGGATGAAAAAATAGCCCCGATGAAAGTGTTCTGGACATCTCTCCCAAAGCAGCCACTGAATTACTGGAAAAACATTTATGGGGAGAAACCACAAGGCAGGGGAAGCAGGGTCTAATTCACTCATCAGTAAGTCCATTGTTTCTATCTGGGAATTTTATTTTTCCATGGAAATCCTGAAAAGGCTAAAACATTCAGAGAACCACTTCGGTTCCACAGGGGGTCCCAGAGAGAAGTTGGGGCAGTAAATGAGAGGAAAGCATTTTGTTCTTGGAGGGGGCGGAATCAGGCATGGGGCAGGGCCGCTGGACTCCCGGCAGGTGTGTAGCGGCGAGTGGGTCACTCCTAGACTGAGTTGGGGTTGACTTGTGAGTCAGGAGATCCAAGAATGAGGACCACCAACTCTCAGTGAAAAGCAAATCATTTTATTTCTTTGGTCTCAGGATATTCATTTATAAAATGGCCACAATGATTCCTGGGCCGGCCTACTTCAGGAAGTTGTTACATTGATCCAGACAGAAATGGGGGCGGGGGGTGGGGTGGGAAGGAAGCTAAAGCTGTTATCGAAGCATTTTGAGATCTGAGAATGTTCTAGAAACAAAACATGCTCTTAGGCTCTCCTTTCATTTTGAAAGAGGCAATACCATTTTCTATTTATTAAGCGCCCCCCAAAATTATTGAGACCTTCAAACGCTCTGAACCCTCAGGCCAGAGCGCGTGTGGACACGTGAATTGACAGCCTGTCTTCTGTAAATTGCAATGGTGGTGAAGAGAGGACCAATTCCAAGACGCTCTTCCTGGGTTTGAAGTCTTTGCCTAAACATGATTATGCAATGTTTTGAGAGTTCGTTTCAAGATTTCTCGAATTGCTTATGAAACATTTTGTTTATTAAGTAATTTTTTTTTAATTGACCAGGCTTTAGTGACTCATGGGTTCATGCTAACATATATATGACATTCAGAATTATGGAATTAGAGGGGGAGAGATCATCTAATTTATCCTCAGGAAAGGAAGTGGGGTGCCAGCAAGTCTAAATGACTTGCCTGGAGCTATAGGATGTCTCCATGGGAAAGCTGGGGTTAAAACCCAAGACTTCAAGCTTGCCAGCTTAGTGTTTTCTCTTTTGAATACATTTTCCATGCATATTTTCATGATATATTCTATTTTCATAGTCAATGCTAAATCCTTGAAAGGAAGTAAGAAAGATTTTTTCCTATGGATTCAAAATAAGAAAAACATTTTATGATAAATTGTGCTTTTAAGGATGTACAGTTCTCTGTAAAATTTATAGCTTATAAAGTGCTTTTTCAAAACATTTAGTCTTTACAACAGTTCAGGTAAAGATTGTTATTAACCTCAGATATGGAAACCACCAAGCAGGAGGAAGTGGGTTGGTCAAGGTTTCTAAAAAATCAAAACTGGGATTCAAGAAAGCTGTTTTTTTTTTTTTTTTTTAAGATTTTTTAAAAAAGATTTTATTTATTTATTGGATAGACAGAGATAACAAGTTGGCAGAGAGAGAGGAGGAAGCAGGCCCCTGCTGAGCAGAGAGCCTGATGCTATGCGGGTTTGATCCCAGGGTCCTGGGATCATGACCTGAGCTGAAGGCAGAGGCTTTAACCCACTGAACCACCCAGTTACCCCGAAAGCTGGGGTTTTCAATTCTATTCCTGGAGGGTTTTTTGTTTGTTTGTTTGTTTAATGCTACGTGGAAGTTGCTATCTATGTGTTTTTAAATATGAGTGGCTATTCGTCATGGAGATGAGATTTCTTCTGCCTCCCCATCTGTGTTTGGATCTAAGCCAAAGCGAGGTTCCACCCAAATGTATCCCAAAATGTTGACATCTCTGTCACTGTGATGTGCCAACCCACAGTGGATTGAGTTTTCCAGTTCATCAACAAACTTCATTTACTTGAGAAAGACCTGCCTGATTTATCAATAATAGTGGTGATAATAATAATAAGAAGAGGAAAAATTAAATGACTTGACATTGATCAAATATTTATTGTTTCCAGATTCTGTTCTAGGTAGTTTATCAATAGTAGCTGATTTGATTTTTCCCAGTAAGCCTAAGAAGCAGGCACTGTTTTTATCTCAGTTTTATAGATGATGAGACTGAGGCACAGAGAGGTCAAGTAACTTGCTCCAGGTGACACAGCTAACAAATGGCTAATATATAAAATTCGCATTTTTATTTTCCTTATTAAAAATGTTCACAATTGTTTTAAAACTTTTTTTTTAAAAGTAAGCTCTACACCCCATATGGTACTTAAGCTCATGACCCTGAGTTCAAGAGTTACATGCTCTTGCTCATAATTTTTATAGAATAACCCTCGCTATTCAATTCTTTGTCTTTAGGTAAAGATGTGGCCCTCTTTTTGAACCAGTTTCTTTGCTAGTTTCTTTGAACCAATTGATCTTGAGGGCTTTACGCTAGTTCTATCAGCAACCCATCACCCCCTTTTATGTCCTACCTTCAACTCTATGGACCCAGGCTGTCCTGTCATACTTTATTCTACCCTTTCCGGCTCCGCCTTCACCACATTCCAGGGATAGACACAAGCCACATATCGTTACCATTTTTATTTATATATAAACATCAGGTGGCTAACCTTTCAAAACATTTTAACTTAGGGAAAGCAAGGAAAGGAAATAACCATTGCTTCTCTCCTCCCTCCCACTAATTTCTTAAAATACTCATTTTTGAACCCTTTATTCAGAGGTAATACAAAATGCTTTACAAAGGAATAGAAAGTCTAAAATCTCACAGTTCCTTCCCTTGCCACAACATGTTTATACAAGCAAAATTAGGTGCAAATGAGTAGAAGGACAACCTGAAATGGGGAAATAGCAAGGTGACGTCACCAATAAAGATCAAGGCTTGTGTACAAGCCTTTGTAGAATAGATAAAGCTCACCGCTGAGGTGATGCTGTTGGAGTGTGTTCTAGGGCACTGTCTTATTTGACATTAAGGTCTTTTTCAGCATCAGCTACTGTATGGCCATCCTCCTTGCTACCCCTGAAGTATGAGGTCCCAGAAATTCCCTCTATCTGTCATTTGAGGTGCCCAGCTGTGAGTTCAATGGTACATCCTGGTGCAGCTCGGAAGTGAATCATCACAAATTATAACTTTCTTGACTCAGAATCAATGAGTTTTGAAAAACAATTATAGATGTTGAAATTTATACCTTTTTACATGTTCAGGTTTTATGAGATGTCTTTACCAAGGCTGGCAATAAACCCAAGTCAAGTTCAAACCATACAGAGTAGATGAATGCTGAAAGAAATAGGAATAATTGTTTACATGTGTATTTGACTTTCCAACCAGAAGGGGTTAAATCCCTGCTTGAGTTGATACATTTTCTCCCTTATGAATTAAGCCCTGAAGTATGTCCACTTCATCATTTTCCTCACACACCTAGCTCTTCCTTTCTTATGCCTTGTCTCCACTTGCCTGCAGACCGATCTCTCCATATTTTGCTTCTGACTCTAAATAACCATGATCACTCATGATGAGAGAGCCTTGGCTAATGAGATGGCTGTGAGATGTTGAGAAAGTTCTGCTTTGCTTATAAAGACATGACTGTCTCTTTTATAATGTGAATTTTATCTTCTGACAAAGAGCATGGATCTCGCATCTTTTTTTTGCTCTGTGTTTTCGCTCAGTAGTTTTTGTTTGTTTGTTTGTTTGTTGTTGTTTTGCTCAGGGGCTTTTGGTTATTATTCAAGGGTGTAATTTTTCAGTCATGGAGAACTGGGTTGAACGTGAGGACGTGGGGCTCGGGGGAAAGGTGAACATTTCTCCCTCCTACTCTGTAAGTGTCCTACGCAACCCTTTCACAGAATGGGGTGGTGAACTGTCTCCTGAAGGAGAGAAAGGTCTCTCTTCACAGCATATAATTAGCCCATGATACCTCCATGCTGGTATTTACCTCATTTTATTCCTTCCTTTCATATGGAATCTTTGTGACTCAGAACTGGCTTCTGTCAAGGAGGAAGGTGTGTGTGTGTGTGTGTGTGTGTGTGTGTGTGTGTGTTGAGTCTGGCACAGACAACTTCCTTTAGCAACTGAAAGGCCTATTAAATGAGGATCATGATGACCTTAACCTGGGTTCTAGTTCGACCAACAACCCAGAGGCAAAGGGTATTACTTGATGTATAATCTCTATTTGAATTTTCTGTCCCCTGTATTTACAGTTTGAGGAAAACAAATCCGGCAATATGTACCCACATTCTATCAAGGATGTAACACAAATGTAAACAAGGTGTCCTTTTAAGTCAATATTTGCAAGGAAAAGCACAGTGTGTTCTTGGTATTATTATGTTACAGAAGGCTTCAAAAATTAGTAAAAACATTGAATTTGTTACATATTTATACAGAAAGTACTATGAAGCACAACAAGAGGAAAGCAGGCATATATTTTAATAAAATCAAATTCATACATGCTCTGATAGGCAAAAAGTTTTGTACTCACATAGATCATGGATGGAGTTTTCGGCCCAGTTTCTTGTGGGGAAAAAGCAGCTTTGGATATTTCACTGGAAAGTAAAATTTTGTCTTTATTGGATTTCCTTTAGATGAAACTAGATAGATGAATAATATATATGTCTCATGCCGGTGAGAGTCCTGTGATTTGTACAGCTGTGACTGAGAGGAGCCAGTGGACACTTGAAGGCAAAGAAATTGGAAAATGAAAGGATAAATGAGTGGAAAATTCCACAACTCAAAATCCCAATGCTCCCTCAAGGACGAGATTGTTACTTGAGAAGGCTCTGTTGAATTTTTGGCATTCTTGCATTATCTCACTTTGAAGATGGAATGTAAATCATGGTGTTCAGCCAGGATCACAATTCTCTGAAGGAGACCCAGATTTGCTGGGACTTTTTGGTGACATCGATTTCCCAAAACTTGAGCGAATAGTTAATGTTTCAAAAGTTCGGGGCATTAAAGATCTCTCCTAGTGGAAAGAGCAGCCTCATTTTGGGGAAGTTTATGGCAAATTTCTTCTCCATGGTCTTCCGACAGAGAACCCGGAAAGAGATTCGTTTTTATCTACCAAGATTTTGATGAAATTTGGCCACTTGTAGATTCTACTGCTAATCCTGTGGGGGTAGTGTGCAGAGTTCATTTGCTCTAGAAGTCATGGAGACTGCTGCCAGGTGGGCTCAGTAGGGGCTGGACAAGTACTGGGCACTAGTGGTAAGACGTTCCTCACGTCCTTCACCATGTGCAGAACAGTGTCTCCAATACGTTGGGCACCACTGCTAACAGGCAAAACCTTTGAGTTAAAGTTACTTTTCTGCTTTTCGCTGCCCTATAATTTGATAATTTTCTAAGAGTCGGAGGCATTTTTGAACCCAAACCTAAATTATCAAAGAAACCATCTAATAAACTTAACACCTTCTTATGTGCATATTCACTAAAAAGAAATAGGAGATTGTGTGTTAGGGGGGGAGGGTGTCTGTTTTAAAAATAAAATACTCAGACATCTGGAATTTGAATTTCTCTTCTTCAACTAATTATAGCTTTTGTGTATGAGGCAAAAAGGTCAGCTTCAAGGACACTTAAAAGATCATTTAACATAAAATGCATAAAATTATACAAATAGCAACACATACAGTAGAATTATGACTTAATAGAGACCCATTACTCCTTCAAAACTTACAGATATTACTTACTAGCTGATAATTGTGCATTTCAATGTCAGCTTCAAATTATAAAATTGAGTTTTCTTTAATGGTTTCAATATAGAAAGGACTCTGAGAAAAGGGTCAGTATTCAAAATATGCCTGGTCATTGCTGAAAGAAACTGATGAACTACACCATAGTCTTTTCACTTAGGACAGGATAAGGAGCATATAGGAAGGATTGAGTCACTGACATGGGAGATTCTCTAGAACTTTCAGGGCACTGTCTTCTTTTAGGCTTACATTGGATCCCATTGCGTGGGCTCTGAGGAGACCACTAAAGTGAGGGTTCAGGATATAAGATTTTAATAATGATTAAGAAAGATTTTCTTAGAAGATGTATCTTCTTGAAGTTTAGACTTCTAACAAAACTCAATCAAAGATTTCCCTTTTATCTAATAAGGCATTCTATAGCTCATGGAATGAAGTGCCTTCAATAAGAGTGAATGTAGCCATTGAGAAGCCCAAACCAATAAGGAAAATATATTGATAGTTTTTAGTAACATTGTTGCTGCATGAATTAGAAAGGTACTTCTCATGAAAAGTCACAGACAGTGATTTTAAGAAGAGAGAATTCGTGTAATTGATTCTGAGGATTCCCATAGGCCCTGAGGAGGAATTGAACAGGTGGCCTTGGCGAGCTCCCGGTGAGGTGCTGTGGAACTTACAGATCATCTCAAATGGACTCATTTCTTGGGACACTAGAGTAGCACTGGATTCCTAATTCTTGAGAGAAGGAGGCTTGTTGGGTCCGTGTGGATCAGTCCACCTCAGATGTAAGAGCTGGGGTGTGAGAGGCAGGATCATGGCACAGACCTGGCCCATGGACCACAGTGGGCAGGCTCCTGAGAGCAAGTGTGCGTGGGACTTACCATACCATGAGAGGTGCTGAATTTAGAAATTACAGCCTCTAAGTTTTATGTGACACACACACACACACACACACACACACACACACACACACAGAGGTAATCAAAATTCAGGTGGTTTCTTGCATGCTCCAGAGCTGCAGTTAACATAGTTGTAGGAGAAATTGTTGCAATGCCAGGTAATTAAGTTCAAGGAACGTTATCTTCGCATCTCAACACTCTTGTCATATGCTTACCACAAGGTCATTGACATAGTGATGTGATGATCAGGAAATAGTAAATAACATATATGTAGTGAATAAACACGCAAGCTAAAATGCAGGAAAAAAGTAGAAAGCTGAAGGAATGTGGAGTTGGTAGAAAAGATAGACAGAAGGCAATGAAAGATCATTTCAGCCAGAGGGTGCAAAATCCCAGAGGCAACAGAGGGCATTTTCCACTTGGAGAACTGCACTTAGAAGCATATTTATTGGGGTACCCAAGTGGCTCAGTCGGTTAAGCAACAGACTCTTGATCTCAGCTCCGATCTTGATCTCAGGGTCATGAGTTCAGGTCCTGCATTGGGAGACTGAAGAAAACCTAAACCAGCCAGGGAAATGGTTCTTTTGCAAGGCAAATTCCTGGTGCTGCTAATCAAGGATACTTCTCTTTCTTTACAGAGTGCCCTGCGTGCTCAAATGAGGTATTATGAGAAAAACAAACAAACAAACAAAAAACCTCTTGTGCATGCTCTCCATCTCTTTGTGTGTGGAAAGTTCATTAATTATCTAGACACATGAGATCTCACAGAGCTGGATCAGGTATGGCTGGAATGCTGATCAGGTAGGGTTAGTGTCCTGTGCTACCTCACAGACTTCCTGATGTCCGAGATTATATTTTATCTTCATCTCTTAGATTCAGTTCCTTGACTAGGGCCTACAAGTGGCAGGTGCTCAGTAATATTCATTGATTATATCATGGTCTTTGGCAGAAGAATGTGCTCAAATTCTAGGAATTCCTTCTCATGCTGTCTAGTCACTTCTTAATTCTCAGAGTGGAGTGAGGACGACCAGTAGGATAGATTGGAGATAAAGTCTGATTTCTTCTTGAAGCTTGTATTTCTTTGGTATGGAGTGTTTGGAAGTTCTCTGGCATGTGAGACCCCAGAATTATGAAAAAGCCCTCTGAAACTGTACTCCCAAATCTTAACCCTCAATTTTTATTCGATATCTTCTTTATGGTAAATTAATTTTAAACTAACTAATTGTGAGTCAAAGGTTATAGCTGAGGGAGGTAGTAGCCTTGACAGCTATGTCAATTAAGATTCTTCTGTTGCAAATAATGGCATATTTAACTCAAACTAGCTTAAGCAAAGCAAAACTATAGCTTCAGGCCTGGATTTTTATAGGGGCCAAGATGAGGCCAAAGAGAGTTGCTCATGTCAATTTTGGTACCACTTCATCTCAGTTGATTCCTTTCTCAGGCAGTGGATTTGGGTCCTACTTCCTCCAGGTTGATTCCATCCTTCTTTCATGATTGTAAGTTACTATGAAATATAAAAGCTTTCCGAGCTGAAATGCTGCAGGAAAAAAGTCACTGTTGTGATAACCTCTGCTGAAAGTCTCATTGGCTCTAACTGAATCATTAAACCACCCTAAACCTATAATTATGATGCAGAGAATAGGAAATGCTGATTATCTTAGACCTGATCTTATATGAAGTATATGGGCTAGCTTGGAAGGAGGAGTTGTTTATCCAGGAGAAATCTGGGTTCAGTTCCTTGGAGAAGAGTGAATGAATGTCCAGGGACAAATACAGTTGAGGGCATGTGATCTACCATTTTCTCTTTTTGCATCCATGGCAGATGATAATCAATCATGGTACTTTTTTCCAACTGTACTGGGCATGGTTTTGGCAACCTCATCAGATGAACATTGGATTTAATGCAGAAAACGCCTGATAATTCCTTGAGAAAGCTGTGCTTTTCTTCATCAGTAAATTGGGGAAGAAGCAGAGTAAAAGCATTCTATAGTGAGGTGTAAATTGATCAATATTGAGCATTTTTAGTTGCCCCCTCCTTTTTGTTTCTCTCTGTATGTGTTCATTTATTAATAGGAAAGTTTTGTTTATAGATTCTGAGAAACACTCCGGAGTTGTGGAATAGTAATGAGTGTGTTGTTTTCAGGGTGGACATTAAAAGCATTGGAAAACATTCCGTGATTTCAGTGGGCACAGCGTGGCCAAAATAATTATGTATTTTCCTACAAGGAAAAATGCAAAGCATAAACAAATGAAATCAGACTCAAACAGATGGGTTTCCCTCTGGGGCCCAGTGGTCAGGATTTCAGGAATTCTGAGTCTGAACCCTGATTCCGTGCCACTGTTATCCAGGCAACTCGTATGACCATGGAGTCCCAGGAGGTCCATGTCTTCCTGTGCCATCATCCCAAATGCTTCTAGCACTGGCTCACTTAGGCTAGAACTTCCAGAACGAAACATTTAATTTTTGTGAATTTTAAAGCTTTTCTTTCTTTGTGTCTTCTTCAAGTGCCCTTAGGAGGGCCCGTGAAGAAGAGACCATTAAGTTCTACTGGCTATTTACAACTCTTATAGCGCGAATGTTGGATTGTCCTTTGAAGGCAGGTTTTATGATATGGGAAGTGGGAAGAGCATTGGGGGGTGGGGCAGGTGCCAAAAAGGGATAAAAGTATCCATAAAGAGGAGGCTGAGTAAGCCACAGACAAATGTTACTTCTCACTTTATTATGGGGTCTTAGCTGTAGCCTTGAGGATGCAATCTGAGAGTCTCTAAATTTCAGTGTGTTCATTCTGTCCATCCCACATTAATTTAACAGACATTTATTGAGTGCTACGTTCAAGGCACTGAAGGGAATACAGATGTAATTTCTGACTAAGGAATCTTAATAACCTAGTTGTATAAGATGGAAAAATAGTAATGTTGCATTGTCTGACATAGTGTTTCAAAAGTTTTCAAGGTTATGATCCTAAAGTTACTCTATGATTATTTGTACTCTCTAGTCTAGAAAAGTATGTTATTTTCTCAGTCACAAAATGTACTTTCTCAAAAATTCTTTGGTAGCTTAACAAGTAAGCCAATATGGTAATGTGAAGGCATTTCACTTTGTCTATAGTGTATTTGTACCGTTGTCCTTATGAATCTCTACTTCTCTTTCCCTCTCTTTCCTCTTCTGCCCATCTCTCTCCAAGCCCCATCCTCTTTTCTCCCCCTTCTCCTCTGTGTTATCTTCTTTCTCTTCTTCCTTCTCTCAACCCTCCCTCTGTCTGTCTGTCTCTCTCTTTCTCTCTCTCTCTCTCTATATATATATAAAACCTCTTCTCTTTCCCTCTTTAATCCTACTTTCTTCTCTGTTCCTCCTCCTCTTCCTCCTTCTTTCTCTTCTTCTCTCTCCTTCCTGCCCTCCCCTGTCTCTCCCTCTCCTTCTATCTCTTCTCCTTTCTCCCTCCCTCAGCTTTGCTTCTTTTGTAATTCAATCTCATTACCCCGCTGTGGTGAGGAAAAGGAGGAATTTGACAGCAGGTAGCTCTATGTTTACACCAACTCAGGCCCTGACCCTACTGAGGAAGATGGCATCTCCACTCCTGCAGTATCCATCTATAAGTTATCTCAGTTTACCCCGCTTGGGGTGTGTCCATATTCCAGAGTCAGTCTCCCAGGCCAAGAGGATGAATACCATGATGTAACCCATCTGGACTGTCGCCTTACTCTGCGGCTGGGGCCATAGTCACTGGGTTTGGCAGTTCCACCAAGGCTAAGTGGAGGTGAGGAGAGTGCTTCCCCCAACGATGTGGGAGTTATTATCAGAAGAAATTGAGGGAAGGGATTCTGAGTAAGAAAAAGCAAAACTAAAGCAAACCAGAGTAAATGGCAATATCTACCGTGTCTAGCAGACACTTATTTTTAAGGCTATATATCAAAAGAAATTCCTTTAAATTCTAAGCAACTTTTTTTTTCAGTTTGTTTATTTTTTTAAATTAACATATAATGTATTATTTGCCCCAGGAGTACAGTGAATCATCAGTCTTACACAGTTCACAGCACTCACCATAGCACATACCGTCCCCAAAGCCCATAACCCAACCACCCTATCCGTCCCATCCCCCTCCTTCCCAGCAACTCTCAGTTTGTTTCCTGAAATAAAGTTACTCACCAGTTTAAACACTGCCTATATTCCTAACACTGTCCTACTTAAAACCTCACATCAGACCTACATTATAGGTGCTACAGTTATTCCCATTTTGCAGATGAGGAACAAGAGATGTGGAAAAATTAAGGAACACAAACTCTCAAAGGAGGAATTAGGATTCAAACCCCAGTACTTGCTTGGCTCCAGAGTCTCTACTCTTAATTACAGCCAATATGCACCCCCCCCCCCCCAAGGCAGCTAATTTTCCTTCCCCGATGCCATTACAGTACCTTGCAATTTTACTACCATACCACTTGTCTCTGTGGCTTTCTTCCCCACTGAACTTGAAGATTCTGGACAGCAGAGGCACTTTTTCAGGATAAAATTCATGGAAGATAAGCTAAAGCCCGGGAACATTTATTTTCACGCAGCCCTGATAAATTGACACTGAATTCATCATTATCTCCTAGTGAAGGGAGTAGCTAACATGTTATTTAACAGCTAGGGTCTAAATCATTCACTCTGATATAAAGAACAGGATGGTATAGTATCATAAAAAATCAGTTTGTGAAAGCTGTCACAGAGCATTTAGAGACCAAGAGAAAAAAATGAAAGGGTCAGTTCAACTCAACAAATATTTATGGAGTATATATTTTGTGCCAGGATCACCAGATTAAATTATAAACATACCAGGAAGAAAATAATAAAATGATCAATGGATATACATTTGACAAAGTAGGGATGTGCTAAATAAGTTCAGTGTAAGTTAAGTTCAGATAAGCGAAATATACATTGAGACTTGGAGTAGTGCTAGGAAGTGGGGGAGCTGACCACCCCTCCAGGGTGGTACAGATCGTCATGCCTCCATTACACAGGCTTGCTCCTAACCTTTCAGAAGTGACACAGTAATAATACCTTGTGTTTTCCTAGGGCCATTCAGTCAACAAAATGCTTTCACTGTCTCTCTTGATCCTGCATAACTGCTCTGTAGGATTGGCCAGGAGAATCAGTATCATCCCCAGGGGACAAGGGAGATCTAGGGAAGTGAAGTGTTCCACCCAGTGTCACACGGTCCATCAAACATTGCGCTAGGACTGCAGTTGAGCTTTTCTAAAAGCAAGACAGGCATGTTCCCCCACTGCATCTCTGCAACGGGTCTCCTCAATAGTGGAGTGGGGGAGGGCTGACTTCTGGGTGCCCTTCTGCCTTGGCCTACACTGGATTGGTCTGCCCAGGTCTCTCATCACTGGTTCCCAATCTTCCCAGGCTTTCCAAGTGCAGGTACCTTTCAAGGCAGTGAAGCTCAAAGTTCATGACTCATCACAGTCCCCTAAGAGAACTTTAATATCCCTTCTAACGCTTCCACACACACTCTCACACACACACACACAGGGTCCTAGTCCCAATCCTTTCTTGATTTCTGTTAACACTTCGACATTGTTGCAGGCTAGGTTATGTCTCTGAGACATAGTTAGCATGGCAAAAGTTTATTGAGGAGGGGTCTCTGTGAAAGGAAAAGAAGGGGAGGTGGGATCAGGCACAGGGAGCCATCACCCAGCGCGCTCACCTGACAAAGAGCCGGCCAGCCTAATGGTGCCTCTGGGAACAAAGAAGACCAGCTGGTAGGCTACACATTGGATGGAAATGGCCAGGCCCTGTACTACTGGGCTGCTCAGTTGTCTGGGGTGCCTCCTAAGAGGAGTATGACCTTGGCTTGAAAATGGAGTGAGCTACCTTGGAGGCTGCCAGCTCACCCAGTCCTTGCAGCTGGGCGGAGAGTCCTTTCTGGACTCTCTGGAAGAGAAGGATCTGGAAGGGGGGATCTGAGCTGCACATCCCTGTCTGTGCCAACAGCTGCTTTAGCATGCTGATTTATGTTCATAATTTAATAGTTTTATGTCTTTAGTTCTTACCTCACTAACTAGAGTGTAACATTATTAAAAGTCAGGGCCTAAAAAAAAAAAAAAGTCAAGGCCTTACGACAACAACAAAATCCCAAACAAAGTAATATATGCTAAGAAGGAAAAAAAAAAAGAGTCTGGGTGTTTTATGGATTTTTTAAACCCCTTCTATAAAGCCACACATTGGATTTCCCATTAGGTCACCAACTGAATTGAGGAACAAAATACCTGCGGGCCTCTGGAATAAAGAATATGACCATCTTCAAAGCATTCACAGAAGAGAGATAAAGAAATATTACCTCTCTTGGAGAAACTTGACAAGATGGAACTAAGAATAAATAATAAACATGAGCTTTGTTTAAAATGTAAGTTTTCAAACTTGTTGGTGTGTGAGATTATAAATATTTAATGTACTAGTGGAAACAAATTCTCGAGGTTTATACTTGGGAAGATGAATACGTCCAGGCCAGTCACAACTCCTGGATTTAGATCTGATTCACTAAGAGGCGCAGTCTTACAAAAGAATCTGGCTTTCTGTCCTTGGGTGACAGGCTGGTCTTGATCTAGGTCATGAAGCCCTCACACAGCTGCCTCTCAACACTTCTGAAGGGCTCTCTAGCTCAGGGAATGAACTTCGAGACCGATTGGTGCCATCAGGAGGACCTCTTTGCAGGAGATGGGGATTGGGGTATCTGTGGACCTGATACTCCCTATAATCCCTTCGTGGCTTGTCTGCATCCTAGAGGCTTCTTGTCGTTATCTAGGAGCAATAGCTAAAGCCATCATTCCTCCTTACTTCATTTTGACATGACCGGCTGAAATGCAAAAGCTTTCAGATATGTTTCCTCAGTGGCAAAATACACTTGATACACACAACTATCCTTTAAAAAACAGTTTTTGGAGCACACACAGCTGACTTCCATTTTTGGCATAGAGAGGCAACACTAAAATGACTAATCTCACTAAGTATTACAATAAAAGTACTGACGAAACCTTAACTATATTCCTCACATCTTTAGTAGCCTTGTAATTACAGATCTAGTTTAAAACCCCCCCAGCAAGTTCGAGGGCACATTTAATGACTATCTGCCTTTATCATCTCCTTCCTTCCCATAGGAGCGTTCACTTCTCTGCCCTGAGAAGGTAAATGTGTTTTTGAATAAAACTTTTTCATCTAGTATGATTTCTATGACTCTTGAAGGTAGTCTGGAGGATAATCAAGAGTGGTTGGTCAGAACTGGGGCTTGAGCCCCTTAGTGAATATTAAGCTGCCGTCCATACTTCATGAAAGCATCAACCTGTCTTCATTTTTGTCTTTTCCTGCCCAAATGGACAAGCTTCCTGGGTTGTATACTGATGAAAGGAGCCTAACAATAAAAACCATCCCTGGGAAATTATCTGGGGAAATGTTAATTTTAAACAATATTTAGGGTCAACAAGGGGATATGTTGAGGGAGGATTAAAAAGAAATCAGATGGATCTATTGTTCAGTGTATTTGAAATTGTTCTTCAGAGGGTCATCCCTGCTGTAGGTGATTTTGCAGGTGTAGCTGCCTTTCCTAACACGCTTTTAATTCCACAGTTCCTTCCTTCCTTTTTTTTTCTTTTAAAAATTTTATTTATTTATTTCAGAGCGCCAGTAGGAGTGGCGGGGGGGGGGGGGCGGATAGTATCAAGGGAGGGAGGGGCAAGGGGACAGAATCGTGAGATTTGTGACCTGAGCCAAAATCAAGAGTCCCCCCAAACTTAACCAGAACAAGCCACCCAGGCACCTCCACATTCCCTTTCAAAAGCCCGCAGCGAGCAGGGGATGGGGCCTGGACCTGTCTGATGTCCTTGGGGACCCACCCATGGGGTACTGGGAGTGGAGAGCAGTATCTGTGGTTGCTTCCACAATTCTCAATGGCACTTTGGACATCCCTGTCGGTTCGTGGTGCTGGGATACTGATCACTCTCAGGAGAGCCTCTGGAGGCCTGAGAGCGCACGCCGGCAGGTAGCAGTGACATGGCTTCATCCTGCCTTGTCAGATCATACCAGAGACAAATCCTGGGGATGCGTAGTACAGACTTGGAATCACCTCCACTAGACTTAGATGCTGGGTGGGCCCCTGGAAAAGTGCATGACCTTGGGTAATTTACTTCACCTCTCAAGGTGTCGGTTTTCCTACATGTGAAACAGGGATAATAATATTACATCATAGGGCTGAAATGAGAAGAAGCGAGACAATGGGCGTGAAGCTCTTAGCACACGGCCTGGCATGAAAGAGAGTGTTCAGGACATAATGGCTATGTTCTCTACTGTTACAGACAAGCTAACAGGAGACTCCCATGGTAATGCAGCATGTCTGGAGAGATCGTTTTAGACCGCGGCGTCTATTTGGAGGAGACTGTTTCTGTCAAGATTCTTTTGGTTGCAAAGAAACAAAGCCTGTTCGAGCTGGTTCCAGTAAGAAAGGGCGTGAATGAGAGTTTATAGAAGAATCTCACAGGACACATATGAAAGGTGAAGGCCAGCTCACAGGTGTTGCTGGGGCTGGGGCACACGACAGGGTGTAGACGTGGCCTTCTGGTCAGGGCTTTTGCCCACACTTCGGCTCCCTCTTCTTCTGTCTTGGCCAGATTCCTTTGCTTACTCATCTTTTCTGTGGCTCCTGTGGCTTCCCCGTCACCATGGATTGTGACTGGCTTGTGTATTCGAATGCGCCATCTAGGAGAGAAATTGGACCGGCCCACTTCATTCGTTTGAGGCGGACCACCTGAGTCCTGGGCCATTGCCCACCCAATCTGTTGGCTCCTTTTTGGCTCAGCTATTCACCCATGATCCAATCAGTGGTGGCCTCTGTGGTTAAGATCACGGGGAAGGTGAGAGCTGTCTGTCAGGCAGCAAGCAGAACAGGTTTTCTAGAAAAGAGTTGGAACAGCTTGTCTGAGAGGTGCAGACCCTACTACTAGCAGTTTTGCTCCTTGAGCTCGACCACGGAGAAATTGGAAAGACCTGAAACCTGGGGGTCCCTCCTCCTCTCTCCCTAAATGTGGCTGGGGTCAAGAGAGTTGCTCAGTGAAAAAAACCTCTCTGCATCTGTGCCTTCCAAGGTAGTAGGTCAGAATGGGAGTGGGGGTGGGGGCTGTTCTGGCTTTTTCCATGAGCAAGGAAGAGCAAGTAAAAGCCCAGGAGTACCAATGGGAGCCAGGTTGGGGTGGGCAGGGGGGCTGAGTCAGAGAGGGTGGGCTTGTTCAGAGCTGTGACCCCTGGGGAGGGCAGAGAAAGCGGGTGGGGGAGGTCCTCAGGGCTCAGGGAAATGGCTGACCCAACAGAGAGAAGGCTTTTTCTAAATTCCTCTGGCCCAGAGCCCCAGGGGCCTGGTTTTTCTCTCAGTGCTGGCAAACGAGGTGGCTGTTTATTGGAGGAGCCGTGGACTGCAGGCGGCCGCTGAGCTCTCTCTAGAGAACTGGACCAGGGCCTCATGTTAGTGAGGGTGAGGTTCCTCCGCTTAGCAAATTTTGGGCCAAACAGCTAGTTCTCCACATTCTCTGGAGGGGTGGTCTGGAGCCAGCGGCTACGGCAAAATGCACGGGAAGTCTCTTGCTGTGGAGAGAGCTGGTTTGGGGCTTCGCTCTTGAACTAACTGACACAGCTAGTAGTCCTCACTCCTGGTTGTGGCCAAAGTCTCCACATTTTCACTTTGGTCCGGAGAGGTAGTGGTTGGTTGGATTATGCATAGGTCTCCCACTCTCATTTAGTTGTAGTTGCTTTTCGGCAAAATAATGTGACCCACAGGTCAAGCGGATGGGAAGAAGAGAAGGTCTCTTTAGTAACTGATTGCCTTTGGCCAAAAGCAACAGCAGTTCGGGTACGGATCAGTGCCCCGATACCCCTCACAGAGAAGGGAGAGGGTGGTGATCAGAGCACAATGAGGGGAAGTCCAGGAGAAGGAGTCACTGGCAGATGGAAGTGATGATCATTAAAGTATCAACAATAATAATAGATTCCATTTCGTTAGCTCCAATTAAGTATCAGGCACTCTGCCTACATTTATTTCTCCCCAGGCCCTGGAAAGTATCTAGAGAAATGTCTGTTGTACAGATGAGGGATTCAGAGGCCAAGTCCATACAGCAGCTGAATTGGAGTCTGAGCCCAGGTCTATCTGGGCTCAGAAATTGAGACCAGGAGGTCAAGGAGGACTGGTGGGAATTTCACCTTGACCATGATAAAGGGCACAAATCATAAGCCAAGAATGGGATTTTACTTTGAGATCTAGATGGAGAGAGGGAAGGAAGACAAGTAATTAAGTTGGCTAGAAAAGAAGAAGAAGGCAAAGAGTGGGTCGCCACAGTGAAGGGCTTGGACATAATAGTTTTCCAAATGGAAAGTTCAGGTCATCTGGGCTGGCAGGGTAGAAAGCATCAAGGATAGAGGAGGTTGGGGACTCCTCTGCTGGGGGTGGAGCGGGGGAGATAGAAAGCTTGGCTGGAGAGTACAGAGAAGAGGAGGAATAAAAAATTCCTTCTACTCTTTCCAAGATTGCTTCAATTCCAGAAGAGTGGAAATGAGCATTCTGTAACAGTGCAAAAGAAAGATGACCTAGTATCGCTTGGGCATTTTTGCCAAAGCTAAAGAGCAATGTATAGGTCTTCACCAATATTCAAGTGACTAGAAATATTCTGGATGGGACTATGTTTCTTCAAAAAGCTCTGGGTAGGTGCACAAGCTCAGTGCCATATACAACAGCTGACACAGCCACCACTCACAACCCTCCCAGCTCCCCTGCTCTACTCCCTTGAGCAACAATGCTAACAGCTAATCTACTGAGACAGGCAACTCTAATGGCGTAGGCCAGGAGCTAATCCATGAGTGGATTTTTGAAAAGTCAATTCTTCTCTTTTGGGCACTTAATATTTTCAATGAAGAATTATAGGAATTGTGTCAAAAAAGTTTCTTTTTTTAAAAGATTTTATTTATTTGACAGACAGAGATCACAAGTAGGCAGAGAGGCAGGCAGAGAGAGAGGGGAAGCAGGCTCCCTGCTGAGCAGAGAGCTCGATGCGGGGCTCGATCCCAGGACCCTGAGATCAGGACCTTAGCTGAAGGCAGAGGCTTAACCCACTGAGCCACCCGGGCACCCCTCAAAAAAATTTCTAGAGACATTTCTGTGTTTTGCTGATAAAGTGGGAAAAGCTCTAACTTTCCTACTTGTGTATCTTCTCTGCGATGGTTTCCACAGCAGAGAAGTCTCCCTATTAAGAGACACAGTAAGTGAGGAGAGCTTGAGGACAGAAGTTTTCATTGTAAAGAGTGATGTCTTATTTCAGAGAATATCAACAAAATCCTAAATTCTTTTAATTATTTGTAATAAGAGAGCATCAGTATATGACCAGAACCCTGTCAATTGTATGCTACACAATGTGCCAATTCCCTGTATGATTCCAGAGATGAGATTATTGAGATGTGGAACACAGTAGGAAGGTGAAATGGATCATTTCCCAGACAGTGTTCTGGAGAAATTATTCACAAGGGAATTTCCTTGAAAGGAGGGTATCATAACTAAAGAAGTTTGGGTACTGCTGCATGTAAAAGGTCATCTTTTAGAGGTTCATTATGTACATTAGCTTATTAAAGAAAATCTGTTTAAGTTTGTTTAACCCAGCATTTTCCAATCACATTAGACTAGGAAAATATCTGTCACCAAATGCTTATCACGCTCTGCAGTGCTAGTGTTCTATCTGGCAGTGGACCGTGTGCCTACCCTTGGCTTTGTAAAGAACCGCTGGGAAATATTGCATATATTATATAACACAATTCATATAGATGTATAATTGTATACATGGATGTATACATGTATATCTTGTATATATATATTGTATGCAATGGTATGTAATATGTATTTCTGTTCCTTTTAAAGAATGTATTAATTTACACTGTAGGTATTGTTTCATTATTATTGCATGGAATATTTCCTGTAAAACAGTCTTTGCTAATTTGATAGACAAAACAAAATATCTCATGATTTTGGTGTGCGTTTTTTTTGTTTAGCATAGGAAATATGAATACATATGACTATCATTTGCATTTTTTTTTTTTTGGTGCTCCTTCTTACTTTTTTTTTAAATTGTATTTTTTCAGTGTTCTAAGATTCATTGTTTATGCACCACACCCAGTGTTCCATGCAATACGTGCCCTCCTTAATACCCACCATCAGGTTCACCTACCCCCCACCTGCACAAAGCCCTCTGTTTCTCAGAGTCCATAGTTTCTCATGGTTTGTCTGCTCCTTCTTATTTTTGCCTTGGGAAAAATGTCACATCTCCAATTTTGACAATTACCAGTTTGGGGGATTAAATTCTTTATCCCCCATTCTGGATGTGGCCCTTTTGTTTATAGTGGTGTAATACATGCCTCAACATTTCTTTTATAATTATATCATAGAGATGGAGAGGAGCAAGTTGTCCCAACTTAGCAGAAAGAAAATAAACGCATTTTCTGAAGTGTCAAAATACCTGAAATCAGTCCCATAGATTGTGGAAAAAATAAGCCACAGGTCTGTGTATGCTGGGGCAACTTTAAAAAATCAATTTCATGGAGACCTACCATTAACACCTTGTATGACCTGAACATTTCAGTTGTGTTATGATTGCATACAACTTTGAGGGGTTGATTCAACTTGAAAGTCTTTCTACCCATTCTTTTTTTTTTCTTAAGATTCTTTTGAAAAAAAGATTTATTTATTTATTTTTAGAGAGCAAGAGAGATGGAGAGAGGGGCAGAGGGAGGCAGAGAGAAGCACCAACAGGGTTCCTGCTGAGCGCAGGAGCTGAAGTGCAGTGCTGGCCTTGATTCCACCACCCTGAGATCATGACATGAACTGAAACCAATACTCAGACACTTAACTGATTGAGAACCCCCCACTCCAGGTACTCCTCTTTCTACCATTATTAAAATCAGTACAGTACCTTATGATTCTGGTGAAAATTAAATAAGGAAAAAACTACCAAGTGCAGTGATGGTACATAGGTAGACAGACAATTTCCTTTTCTTTTTGCCACTGGCTCTACAGTTCTTCAGTTTTCATAGGTGGCATAGTATAAAGCTAAATAGTTACTAGAACCCAAGAAACTGGGGGGAGTGTAGTCATATAGCACAAAGCTAATACAAATTCAGTCCTTTTTGAAATGCTTAAGAAATCTATAATGTATAGAGAATGAAATAATAAGCATCCAGGACATACCGTTCAGCTTAAGAAACAAAACTTTATAAATATGGTGAAGGCTCACCAATCTCTTATCACTTTCAACTACTCCCCTGAGATCACCACCACTCCAGGAATCACCATCTTGAATAAAATGTTTATCTTCTCCTGCATGACTTTATACTTACTTATAATTTCCATTTTTATATACATATGAAAAACATATAGTACTATTTTGAGTATCTTCAAACTTTATGTAAATGGTGGTATCCTTGTGTATGTCCTTCTAAAATTTGCTTTCTTCTTTTCAACATTATATTTGGGTAATTATGTAGCTCTAGTTCACTTTTAATTTTGTATCATCTTCCACTCTATGACTATATCAAAATTAATAAAATTACCCACTTCCCTATAAATGGATATCTAAATTGTTTCTTCTCTCTTTTTTCCGTTTCATTTGTCTTTTTCCCTTTTCATCCATTTATCCCTCCCTCCTCTTTTTTTCCACCTTTCCTTTCTCTTTTTTTTTAAATTAATTTTTTATTTTTTATAAACATATATTTTTATCCCCAGGGGTACAGGTCTGTGAATCACCAGGTTTACACACTTCACAGCACTCACCAAAGCACATACCCTCCCCAATGTCCATAACCCCACCCCCTTCTCCCAAACCCCCTCCCCCCAGCAACCCTCAGTTTGTTTTGTGAGATTAAGAGTCACTTATGGTTTGTCTCCCTCCCGATTCCTTTCTCTTTTTTATTTTTATTTTCTATTACAGTGTGCCAATGAACATTCCCATAATTGTCATCTGGGGATCATGTGGGAGAATTTCTCGAAGCTAGCATTTCCTAAACTTTTTGGTTTCAGGGTCCGTTACACTCCTAAAAGTTATTAAGGACCCCAAAGATCTTTCTTTATGTGAGTTATGTCTATTAGTATTTATTATGTTGTAAATTAAACCTGATAAATTTAAATACCCTTTATTAGTCCACTTAAAATAATGTGATAAACACATTATATGTTAGCATAAATAACAATTATTTTAATAAAAATAAAATAGTATAAAGTATATTATGGAATAACTACATTTTACAAAAGTAAGAAAAAATTAATGTGAAGAGTAACATTACTTTATATTTTTATAAATCTTCATAATAGAAGGCAGCTGGATGTTCATATCTACTCCTGCTTTACTCAAGTCTGATATCATTGGTCATGCAGCCTCTAGAAAATTCCATCGTATACTTGTGAAAGTCAAAAGGGCAAATAACATTGTAGTATTGTTATAAAAATAGTTTTGACTTTGTGGCTCTACTGAAAGAATCTTAGGGACCCTCAGGAATTTCTGGACTACATTTTGAAAACCACTGTTCTGAGCCAATGGCTTTCAAACATTTTTGACCGTGACTTCTAATAAGAAATAAATTTTGTACACCATGCCCAGAATATCCATACATATATAAGTATACATCCACCTGAATATTTGTAACTGAAACAAAAGTTTCACAAAACTAAACTTTTACTATTTCCAACACACTATGACATATATTATTCTTTTTATTTTGCCTTACCTCATTACAAAAAAAAAAAGTTGGTTGTGGTTTACTAACTTGACTTCACATGGATTCAGACCTACCATTTCAAAATCACTGCTTTAGAGAGATTATATTTAGAAGTGTAATTTTGTTATCTATGGTATACTTTCCAAAGTGGTTATACCAATTTATGCTCCTTTTCAACACAGTATAAGACTCAGCTTTCTACATCATTGCCAATGGAAATTGGAATTGTCAGACTTTTAAACTTCTTCTAATCTGTAAGGTGTCCGGTTTTAATTTGGATTTCCTTGATGGCTAGTTCACAGATCTTATAAAACTGTCTGCTCATACTCTTTGTTCATTTTTTTAAAAAAAGATTTTATTTATTTATTTGACAGAGAGATATCACAGGTAGGGAGAGAGGCAGGCAGAGGGGCGGGGGGAAGCAGGCTCCCTGCTGAGCAGAGTCCGATTTGGAGCTCAATCCCAGGACCCTGGCACCATGACCTGAGCCGAAGGCAGGGGTTTTAACCCACTGAGCCCGCCAGGCACCCCTCTTTGTTCATTTTTAAATCTAGTTATTTTTAAAAATTTTTTCTTTTTCTTTGATATATAAAAATGCTTTATTCAGGATACAATCAAGTGCCAGCTTTATGCTTTGTAAATATTTTCTCCCAGTTGGGGTTTATTTATTTATTTACTAGCATAAATATAATACTATATTATATAAATATAATACTAGCATATTTACTGTTCATACTATCTTTTTTGCTTCGATCTTTTCTGTTTGAATGCATTCATGTTATCTGTCTTCTATTTTATGGTTTGTGCTCTTGTGTCTTGACACACAGAGTCAAGCAAAATGAAGAACAGAAATATGTTCCAAATGAAAAAACAAGATAAAGTCTTAGAAAAAAAAGCCTTAATGAATGGAGATAAGTAAAATACCTTATAAAGAGTTCAAGTAATGGTCATAAAGATACTGAACTGGGGAGAAGAATGGATGAACAGAGTGAGAACTTCAACAAAGAGGTGGAAAATATAAGAAAGTACCAGTTATAAGTTTCAGAGCTGAAGAATATAATAAGCGTCTGAAAAATACACTATGGGATTCAATAGCAGACTTGATGAAGCAGAAGAAAAGATAATCAATTTGAAGACAAGGCAGTGGAACTCACCCATTTAGAGCAACAACAACAACAAAGGACTTTTAAAAAGTGGAGATAGTATAAAGGAATTATGGGTCAACATCAAATGGATTAATATTTGCAACTTGGAGCTCCCAGATGGAGGAGAGAGAGAGAGAGAGAGAGAGAGAGAGAGAAAGGGGCAGAATTCTTATTTGAAGAAATAATGGCTGAAAATATCCCAAACTTGGGGAAGGAAGTAGTCATTTGGAAGTCTGAAAACCAAATAGGATGAATTTAAAGATAACCATGCCAAGACACACTGAAGTGTCAAAAGTTAAATACAAAAATATTAAAGGCAGCAAGAGAAAAACAACTTGTTTTTTACATACAAGAGGAACACCTGTAAGACAACTAGCAGATTTTTCAGTGCACACTTTGGAGTCAAGAAGATGGTGGCACAATATATTCAAAGTACTGAAAGAAAAAAAAGCCAACCAAGAATATTCTACCTAGTCAAGTAATCATTCAGAACTGAAGGAGGGATAAAAATTATTCCAGACAAGCAAAAGTTAAAGGTGTGGATCACCACTTAGCCATATGTACAAGAAATATTAAAGGGACATCTTTAAGCTGAAAAGAAGGAGCACTAATTAGTAACAAGAGTATATATGAAAGGATAAATC